>NC_072042.1:8558904-8687397 GCF_027791375.1 Indicator indicator | reverse complement strand
CCTCCACCCCCTCCAGTGTAATGCGGGCATTGGCCTTAGAAAACCCTCCTGGGGGAAATCATCCTCCAGTACCAAAGCCCCCCCCCCTGCCCCCTCCCCTTGCTTCCCGAAGCAAAAGGGGGGCCCAACCCACAGCAGCTTTTGGCCCACAGGAAATTCCACAAAGTGTGCCATTGGGGGCCTTTTTGGGGTAAAAGCTCTTTCCACAACAAGGAAGAACTCCACCAAAAACCACCCCTTCTTCTGGGGCCAAATATGCTTTCCCCCCTGGGGCTTCCAGGCCCCCCCCCCAACAAAAAAACCCTCCCTTTCAACACACCACCGAAAGAACTTTTTTCCTTCTCCCCCCATGGTGGGAACCTAAACCTTCTGGGTTCCAGTTTGTGCCCCTTGCCTCTTGTCCTGTCCCTGGGCACCACTGACAAGAGTCTGCCCCAGCCTCTTGCTCCCCACCCTTTAGCTCTTGCTGAGTATTGCTCAGATCCCCTCTGGGGCTGCTCTTCTCCAGGCTCTCAGCCTTTGCTCCTCACAGAGCTGCTCCAGGCCTCTCAGCAGCTTCCCAGCTGCCACTGGACCCTTCAGTAGTTTCCTGTCTCTCTGACAGCACCACGGACATGAGATCTTGTCCCCAAAATGCCTATCACCCCCTGCACCTGGGGCTGGAGAGGACAGGGTCTGGTTGCCTGTGCAACATCCCCAGCTGCTACTGCCCCTTGGGATGACAGTCTGGGGCCACCCTGGGGAGATGCCTTCCAAGCTCCATCCAGAGAAAGAGAGATGAGGATAAAAAAGGACAGAATGGTTTGGGTTCCAACCCCCTCCCACCAGCCCAGCTTGCTCAAGGCCTCATCCAGCCTGGCCTTGAACACCTCCAGGGAGGGGACAGCCACAGCCTCCCTGGGCAACCTGTTCCAGTGTCTCTCCCCACCCTCACTCTCAACAATTTCTTCCTCCTCTCCACTCTCAATCTCCCCTCTCCCAGCTCCAAGCCATTCCCCTCGTCCTGTCACTCCCAGCCCTTGTCCAAAGTCCCTCCCCAGCTCTCCTGGAGCCCCTTCAGGTACTGGAAGGCTGCTCTGAGGTCTCCCTGACCAGCCCCAACTCTCCCAGCCCATCCCCATAGGGAAGTTGCTCCAGCCCTCTGATCATCTTTTGGCCTCCTCTGAACCCACCCCAGCAGCTCCTTCAAGTCCTGCCAGACCACAGCCCACGGTGCAGAGCCTCTTGCTCCAGCACTGCCCATGGGTACAGGGGAGGGGCTGCTGGGCTGCAGGCGACAGGAGGCTGCAGGGTTGCAACCTGCCCTGATGTAGGAGGGGCAGGAGGCAAGAGGCTGCAGGAGAGGTGCAGCCTGCCCATATCTGGGAGGGGTAGGAGGCAGAAGAGGGGCAGGAGGCAGGAGACTGAAGGGGTGCAGCCTGCCCAGCTCCAGGAGGGACAGGAGGCTGCAGGGGTGCAGCCTTCTCAGCTCCAGGAGGGAGAGGAGGCTGCAGGGGTGCAGCCTGCCCAGCTCCAGGAGGGACAGAAGGCTGCAGGGTTGCAGTCTGCCCAGCTCCAGGGGGAACAGGAGGCTGCAGGGTTACAGCCTTCTCAGCTCTAGGAGGGAGAGGAGGTAGGAGAGTGGCAGGAGGCAGGAGGCTGCAGGGGTGCAGCCTGCCCAGCTCCAGAAGGGACAGGAGGTAGGAGAGGGACAGGAGGTAGGAGAGGGGCAGGAGGCAGGAGGCTGCAGGGGTGCAGGAGGGACAGGAAGGACAGGAGGCTGCTGGAGGGGGGCAGGGGGCTGAGGCTGGGGCCTGGGCGAGGTGCTGGGGCTGAAGTTGGGCTGCGTGTGGCGGTGCTGAGCAGAATGCTAATGGAGAGCAGAGCTGGCCCCAGCTCATCCATCACGTTATGTAATGGCTCACTTCTCTGCACTTCATTTATTTGGAGATTGCTCCCAGGCTGGCTCCTCGCCAGCAGCCACCAAATCCAAGTCTACAGAAATCAATCTCGCGCTGACTGATTAAGCCGTGTTTAGAACTAATTGCTCCTCCGTGTGTGGGGAGAATAAATTACTGGCTTTAATTTCACATCTTTAAAATGCAACTGCAGGTATGGGCTAGGCCTTAACCCCTTCCTGCACCGTCCCCTGCGTGGCCATGGAGGGGACAGAATCACAGAACTGCCAGGGCTGGAAGGGACCTCAAGGATCATTCAGCTCCCTCCCCCCTGACACAGGCAGGGACACCTCACACCACAGCAGGTTGCTCACAGCCACATCCAGCCTGGCTGCAAAAACCTCCAGGGATGAGGCTTCTACCACCTCCCTGGGCAACCTGTGCCAGTCTCTCACCACCCTCATGGGGAACAACTTCTTCCTAAACTCTAATCTGAATTTCCCCTCCTCTAGATTGGATCCATCCCCCCAAGTCCTACCCCTACCCAACACCCTAAAAAGTCCCTCCCCAGCTTTCTTGGAGCCCCCTGCAGATCCTGGAAGGCCACAAGAAGGTCTCCTCAGAGCCTTCTCCTCTCCAGACTGCACAACCCCAACTCTCTCAGGCTGTCTCCAGAGCAGAGCAGCTCCAGCCCTCTGCTCATCCTCCTGGCCCTACTCTGGACACCTTCCAGCACCTCCAGATCCTTCCTGGAACAGAGGCTCCAGAACTGGACACAGAGCTCCAGGAGTGGTCTCCAGGACAGGTCAGAGCAGGCAGGGATCAGGGAGCAGGTTGGGCTCCATGCTGCTCTCTGCAGTGGTGGCTGCCCATGCTGATATTCATCACCTTCAGACAGAGCATGCCAAGCCCTGGGCCAACCTGCCCAGCAGGGAGAGCTCTCCCTGGTCCCCCAACACCTCTCCCTCCAGGGACAGCTTGAGCCAAGGCTCCCTCAACATGCCTGAGCTGCTGGGGATAGAGCATATTGAAATACAGTTGGGTTGGGTTGGAAGGGACTTTCAAGATCATCTAGTTCCAAGTCCCTGCCATGGCCAGGCACACCTCCCACTACAGCAGCTTGCTCGAGGCCTCATCAAGCCTGGTCTTGAGCACCTCCAGGGATAAGGTATCTACATTCCAGTGCAGCACATGGCTGTCACCACATGTGAAGAGCCAGAGCCATCAGCCAGCTCAGGCCCCCAGAATCACAGTATGGTTTGGGTTGGAAAAGCTCTCTGAGCTCATCCAGTCCAACATCAACCCAACCCCACCGTGGCCACCAAACCCTGGCCCCAAGTGCCATGGCCACAGGTTTCTGGAACACCTCCAGGGATGGGGACTCCACCACCTCCTTGGGCAGCCTGTGCCAGTCCCTGACCACTCCTGCAGCAAAGAAATTTTACTGTTCTCCAATCTGAACCTCCCCAGGCACAATTTCAGGCCATTTCCTCTCCTATGGAGCAGAGCCCAACCCCCACCTGACTGCAGCCTCCTCTCAGGAGCTGCAGAGAGCAATGAGGTCTCCCTCAGCCTCCTCTCCTCCAGGCTGAACACCCCCAGCTCCCTCAGCTGCTCCTCCCCAGCCCTGTTCTCCAGACCCTTCCCCAGCTTTGTTGCCCTTCTCGGGACCTGCTCCAGCCCTCAATGTCCTTTCTGGAGTGAGTAGCCCAGAACTGACCCCAGGATTTGAGCTCTGGCCTGACCAGTGCCTCACCCATGGTGCTGCCTTGCACCCAAACACTTCACCCATTGATGAGCACACCCAAATAAGTTTTGTTGGGGCAATGCTCAGCTGCTGCTAGGCCCCTGGCAGGATTGGGGGGTACCCCTGCTCCCACCCCACCAGCACTCCTGGGTCTGCTCATCATGGGGGGCAGGAGATGCTGCAGCCCTCCATGGCTCAGACAGAGCTGCACCAGGAGAGGGGCTGGGGTTTGGGGGGGTGTTGGGAGCACCATGGCTGGACAGGGTGACATTCAGCATGGAGCTGACCTCCTCCTCCTCCTCCTCTGCTGTACAGCTCCAGCACAGGGCACCAAGCACCACCCCTGGCCCAGGCTGGCGTGGGGCAGGGGACAGAGCTGGCAGGGGGTGGGGGAGGCTGATGGGGTCAAGCTTGCCCGAGGGTGAGGAGAGGAAGGGATGATGCTCCTCTTCTGCAGCCAAGCTTCATTAAGAGCCAAAAGACAGCAGCAATTAAGTGCAAGGCTCCTCATTAGCACCCCGAGGCACTGGGCTGGCCGTGGCTGGGGCTGGCCAGGAGCTTATTAACAGCAGGAGGCAGGGACCTGCTTCACCAACCTCTGCCCCAGCAGCCCCCCCAGCAGCCCCCAGCAGCCAGCCCTGGGGTGGTGGGGAGCAGCACAGGACGTTGGAAATGCAGGGCTCAGCTCCTGGCCAGCCCCAGGTGGGTGGTGATGTGCTGGGGACACCAGGGGACATGTGCTGGCCAAGCCTCCCTGACAGCAGCTGCCTTGGCAGGGCTGGGAGCCAGGGCCTGGTTTTGGCAGGGGGTAGAGGAGGCAGGCAGCAGTCTCAGGGTCCCCAGGATGCTGCCTGCTCCACTCTGCCCAAAGTCCTGCAGCATTTCTCACGAGCAACCTGCACCTTGGCAGGCCTGGCCATGCCCTGCCATGTCCTGCTCCCTCCTCATCCCATTCTGGCCTCATGGCATCTTCTCTCTGCCCATCCCAAAGGCTCAAGCCCTTCACCAGAGCAGAGAGACCCTCCTGGCATCCTGGCCCCACGCAGCCCCAAAAGCCCTAGGACGAGGATCATGGTGCCCAGCACACATCCAGCCATGCCATCCACACCCCAAGCACCAGCCCTCACCCCTGCAGCAGTGCAGGGATGCTGTGGGTATAGAATCATGGAATTGTTTGGGCTGGAAAAGCCACCTCCCTGGGCAGCCTGTGCCAATCCCTTACCACTCTTGCAGCAAAGAAATTTTTCCTCATCTCCAACCTAACCTTCCCCTGGCACAATTTCAGCAGAGAGTAGCAGACTTGAGGGCTGGAGGTGGCACCAGGGCTGCCAGGAGTTGCAGGCAGACCCAAGCCTGTTACCCATCTGCTGTGAGCTGGTGGTGCTGCAGGGCCTGGCAGGGGGGTGGGAGTGGGGGACCGGTGGGAGCTGTGGGCAACCAGGGAGCCTCCTCATCCCCTCCAGGAGCCCTTCTGCAGGGAGCCTCATTGGCAGGGGCTGGGCAGTGTGAAATGGCCTTGATTAGCAATTAGTGCCTTTGTGAGGGGATTAGCCAGGCCCATTGTTAGCAGCAGCGACTTGACTGCCAATTTGCATCTGGCAGCGATGGTGATGATGATGATGGTGATGATGATGATGCAGCCCTGGGAGCGTTTCCCCTCCCCCAGTGTCCTTTTGACCAACAGACACTGTCTGGCCACACTCTGCCCGGCACGGCAGTGAGGTGCTGGTGCCCCCCGCCCCGAGATGGGCACCGAGGTGCCCTTTGCAGCACCCTGAGCACCACCAGCGCTGCAGCAGCATGTCCGGGGGGGGGGGGGGGGAGGGGGGGAGGGGAGGTTGCTCCTCCAGCTTTGGGGTGCCCAAGGGTCTGGGAGTGCAAAGTGGGGCTGGACACCCTCCTGAGGTGGGGGAGACGACTGCAGTTCCAGCAGGGAATTGCAGGATTGCACAGAGAGAGCTGGGGAAGGTGAAGGAGCTGAGCTGTCCCTGTCCCTGTCCCTGTCCCTGTCCCTGTCCCATGCCATGCCCTGTACCTCTCTGCTGTCCCCAGCACTGCCCCGGGGCTGCCACCCCTGGCTGCTGTCCCCACATCACCCAGGCTGCATCTGAGCAAAGCCACAAAGCCCCAACCCCAGCCCCCAGCCCCCTCCCTGTGCTTGCAGAGCCTCCCCCAGCACGCTCCCAGACGGGGTCTGTGGGGGTCTGTCTGTCCAGGCTGGGGGGCTGTCTGTCCAGTCTATGGGTCGATCTGTCTATCCAGGCTGGGGGTCTGTCTGTTCAGACTGTAGTCTGTCTGTCTGCCCAGGCTGGGGGTCTGTCTGTACAGGCTGTGGGTCTGTCTGTCTGTCCAGGCTGGGGGGCTGTCTGTCTGTACAGGCTGTGGGTCTGTCTGTTCAGGCTGTGGTCTGTCTGTCCAGGCTGGGGGTCTGTCTGTCTGTCCAGCTCCTGAGCCGGCTCCCTGGTGGAGATCCTCACCCAGGAGCACTCAGGACATGGCCACTAATGAGGCTGTGAGCTAACGAGGGCTCTGCCAGCCACTGATGGCTCCGGGAGTTAATTGGTGCTGATTTCCCTCTGGCACACAGAAATTGCCACTGTCGGGGGCATCACTGCAGGGGGCAGAGGCTGCCAGTCAGCCCCGATGCTGCCTCACCCCCAGGGATGCCCTGCAGGGGTGCTGGTGGCATGGGACAGTCACCAGTGGCACCCCCAAAGACTTTGCATTCACCCCAGATGCAGCACTGCCCACAGGCACCAGCCCCTAAGCATAATGGCCATCAGCATGGCACCCTGGCATCACCCCCTAGGGATGGACAGCCCTAACCCCTGCCACTGGCATCACCACCCTGCTGCCAGGAGCAGCTGGTGGCTGTGTGCACCCCACCAGCCCCAGCACTGAGGGGCCACATCCTGGCCCCTCACCTGCCCGGTGAGCAGATGGCAGCTGGCAGGCAGCAGCACCATGGCCCTGTGCCAGAGGTGTGCCAAGCTCCCCAGATGCTCATGACTAGCATGGATGCCCTGTGCCCACAGCCATGCCCAAGGCAGGGAGCAGGACCATGCCCTCAGCACCTCCCACGGCTGCAGAGCCCTCAGCCCACCCAGGGCAGCTCTCTGTGCACAGGCAGGGGGAAGGGGCACAGTGTGTGGGCAGCTGGAAATGCAGCCAACACCTGGCAGGATTGCTCAGGTACTGGGCACAGCCTGGCACCAGGCTCAGGGGGGCTGGTAATCCCTGTTGGCCCCTCTGCTGTGAGCAGCCCCCCCTGCTCTCCCCACTGCCCCCCAGGGCTGGGGCAGAAGGAGCAGCCCTGGCACGGGGCTTGGTGAGGCAGCTCTGAGCAGCTGCCATGTGTGTGGCATCTGCTCTGCCCCATAGCACTCCAGAGGCTTTCTGCCCCCCCACCCCCACCCCCCTGTCCTGCCCTCTCCCCCGCTGCAGTGCTCTGCAGGTGCCCCACAGCCTGCCTCCCACACCAGCAGGACCCCAAAACCATCTCTCTGCAACACCCCCCAGCCCCCCACGCTGTGCCCCACAGCCTTGCCCCTGCAGCACCCTACAGCAAACTGCTCCATCAGCTCTCTGCAGTGCCCTATGGCACCCCACAGCCCCCTCCAGTGCCCCATAGCACCCTGCAGTGCCCCACAGCACCTACACCCCCTGCAACACCCCACAAGCCCCCTCCCAGCCCCTGACACTGCCTTGGGCACTGCAGGAGCTCCTGCCCCCACCAGCTGGCACCCAGGCCCTGTCTGACACAGGACCCAGGGCTGTGTGTGCCCCAGCACATCCTGCCCCAGGGCATCACTGCTGGGGAAGGGCAGGAGGGACCATATGGGGCAAAGGATGGCTTTGGGCTGTGGGCATGGAGCTGGGAATCCCTGCTGTGGGGCCAGGCTGTGCCAGCTTGGGGCAGAGCCTTGCCTGGTCTCCTGCCCATGTCTCTCTGCTATTCCCTGGGGCTGGGTGATGGTGCTCAAGACCAACCCCTCCTGAAGAATGTCCAGGTGGAAAGCACCACTGTGAGCCCTCCCCACTGCCAGGACTCACCAGCCCCATCTCAACCCCCCACATCCAGGAGCCTGGCTGAGGCTGCCCAGGCTTTGGGCACCAACACAGGGGCTGTGGCAGCTGGATGGGTCCCCAGGGCAAAGCCCATCCCCTGCTTGGCCCTGTGATGGGCTTGGGCCACCTTTGCCATTCACCCCTGGCACAGGGGCACCCCGGGGCTGCACACCCTGGCACAGTGCCCCACCAGCAGCCCCTCAGCACCCCCGTGGACTTGGCACTGAGTCTGTGTTCTGCAGTTGGCTCGGTGTCCCCCTCCCCCTCCCAACCACCAGCTCTGGGAGTGATGCCCAAACCCACCAGAAAAGTGGCACAACTCAAACCACACACTGCTCCCCGTGCCAGGGATGCCCACTGGGGCAACCTCACTCCGCAGCCTCCACCCTGGCTCAGCACAGGCAGCCCCAGGTGGGTGGGTGCCAAGCCATGGGCGGGTGCTTGGCTCTGCCCTCTCTTCACATCAGGGCTGCAGAGCAGGATGAGACCCACCCTGCACAGCCCCCGACCAGGACAGAGCTGGTGGAGGGCAGCTCAGCCACACCAGGGCACTCCTTGTGCCCAGGCTGGAGCCATCCCCACAGTGGCAGGGGTGCCCCCGAAGCGGAGGTGGCAGCAGCCGAGCATCCCTCCCCCGGTTCCCTCTCCCGGTTCCGGCTGCCGCCAGCCGCGGGCTGCTCCCTGCTCGGCGCTGGGAACGTTGCCATGGCAGCAGGGTTATGTTCACCAGCTGCCAGCACTCCCTGTCCCCTCCAGAGCCAACAGCATCCCGGTGGGTCCTGCCTTGTCCCCAGCGCCGGGCACCTCGCTGGGTGGTGCCCATGGGGCTGGGGCAGCCCTTCCTGCTGTCCGGAGGGGCCAGGCACAGCTTCCCCACTGCCCACCAGTGGGGCTCACATCAGCTTGCTCCTCCCTTGGCCAACGCCTGGAGCTCCTCCCCACGGGACCAACACTGTCCCAAACCCTTTGTGCCTTCATGGGGCTCTGTGCCAGCTCCCTGGGCAGCCTCTGCTGTGCCCAAGCCGCTTCAGGGCTGGAGGGGCCAGAAGGGCAAATCTCCACTGTGGCTGGAGGGAAAGAGGTCCCTTCAGAGAGGTGGTTCTGGATATTGGGAAGAATTTCTTTGCTGCAGGAGTGGTCAGGGATTGGCACAGGCTGCCCAAGGAGGTGGTGGAGTCCCCATCCCTGGAGGTGTTCCAGAAACCTGTGGCCATGGCACCTGGGGCCAGGGTTTGGTGGCCATGGTGGGGTTGGGTTGATGCTGGACTGGATGAGCTGAGAGGCCTTTTCCAACACAGACAATTCTACCATTCTGTGTCCCATCCCTGGAAATCACAGAACCACACAATCAGCCAGGTTGGAAGAGACCTTCCAGATCCTCCAGTCCAACCTCTCACCCAGCACCATCCAATCAACTAACCCCTGGCACCAAGTGCCTCATCCAGGCTTATTTTAAACCCTTCCAGGGATGGTGACTCCAGCACCTCCCTGGGCAGCACATCCCAAGGGCAAATCTCTCTCCCTGTGAAGAATTTCTGCCTAACACCCAGCCCAGACCTGCCCTGGTGCAGCTTGAGACTGTGTCCTCTCCTTCTGTCACTGCTTGCCTGGGAGCAGAGCCCAACCCCCACCTGGCTACAGCCTCCCTTCAGGTAGTTGTAGACAGCAATGAGGTCTGCCCTGAGCCTCCTCTTCTCCAGGCTGAACACCCCCAGCTCCCTCAGCCTCTCCTCACAGGGCTGTGCTCCAGACCCCCTCCCCAGATTTAATGCTCAAAGTTATGTTGGACAAGGGCTGTGAGCAACCTGTTGCAGATGTCCCTCCCTGATCATTGCAGGGGGCTGGAGCAGATGACCTTCACAGGTCCCTTCCAACACAGACAGCTCCACAATTCACCCTACAGCAATGGGCCCAAGCCCTGTCCCACCAGGCAGCCTCAGTCACCACCCCAAGGGGGCCATGCTGCTGGGCTCAGCCTCAGTGCTACCAGGCTCTGCTGGGGGCACCAGCAGGGCCACAGGGGCAGAGGAGGGGCCCAGGGGTGATGTGTAAGGTGGTAACTCCTTGGTAATCCCTTGGTGCCCCCAACAGAGCCATCCCCATGAACAACCCTCCCCCCCCACCCCCCAGGAGCAACCATCCTGCCCTATGAGCTCCCCAAAGGGCTCATTAGAGGACACCAGGGCTGCAGATAATGAGCAGCAGAGCTCCCTGCCAGGGAAACGGGAAGAGAGCAGGCACAGAGAGAGCAGAGAGCTGGCAGAGAGAGGGCAGAGAGAGGGCAGAGAGCTGGCAGAGATCTGGCAGAAAGCAGGCAGAGAGCTGGCAGAAAGCAGGCAGAGCTGGCAGAGAGTGGGCAGAGTGCAGGCAGGGAGTGAGCAGAGAGCTGGCAGAGAGAAGACAGCTGGCAGAAGGTGAGCAAGAGCAGGCAGAGAGTGGGTAGAGAGGGCAGAGAATGGGCAAAGAGAGGGCAGAGAGCAGGCAGAGTGCTGGCAGAGAGTGTGCAGAGTCAGGTAAAGAGTGGGCAGAAAGGCAACAGAGTGGGCAGAGTGGGTAGAGAGTGGGCAGAGGCTCACCCCAGCACCAGGTACCACCAAGAGGCATGGGCAGAGCTGGGCTGGTGCTGCAGCATGTGCCAATGCCATGGTGGTGGGCTGGCTCCACACACTCCCTGCCTAATGGGGTCTCTGCCTGCAGGCTGCAGACTGGTGCCAGGGCAGGAGCCTCTGCCCACCTCCTGCCTGCCCCCAGCCCCACACACATCCTGCACCCTCATCCCTGCAGGGCCAAAGAGGGTAGGGAGGTCATGGACCAGAGGAGCTGTGTCCTCTGAGCCAGGTGGCACTGCCACCCCCTCACCTTCAGGTTGTGGCAGAGCCAGAGGCTGCTGGGCCACCTGCCCTGGCCAGATGCCAAAGGGACCTGTGGTGCTGCCAGGAACAATGGTGCTTGGGGGACCTGTGCCAGCCCCTGCTGCTCACACTGCTCATGTCCAGCCCCATGGTGATGCTGAGGATGGGCTGGGGCCTGGCAGTGCCAGGGGACAGCTGCACACAGGGGGAGCACGGGGTCAGATCCTGCCCCTTTTGCAGCACCTGCTCTCCGGGCCCAGCATGGCACCCAGCCAGCCCCAGCTCCCTGGTTCTCACACCCTGGCACAGCTGGAAACCACAGCCTGTCCCCATGGCACCAAGGCACACGCTGAGAAATGCTCCCAGCACAGCTCCTGGGCAAGGCTAAGCCCCCACACCCCTCCCCCAAGAGACCCCCACAGCGTGGCTGTGCCAGCCCCACCCCCAGCAAGCCACCTGCAGCCCCCCTCAAGGGTCCCAAGGGCACTGGCAAGGCCCAAGGTGCCAGCCCAGCCCAGGATGTCTGCATCCTGCTGAGACATCAACCCCTGCTGCACTTGGGGGTCCCTTCCCAGCAGGCCAGGCCAGGCCAACATCCAAGAGAAGGGGAAGGGGAAGGGGCAGGGGAAGGGGAAGGGGAAGGAGAAGGGGAAGGGGAAGAAGAAGGGGAAGGGAAGGAAAAGGGGAAGGGGAAGGGGAAGGAGAAGGGGAAGGGGAAGCGAAAAGGGGAAAGGGAAAGGGGAAAGGGGAAAGGGGAAAGGGGAAAGGGAAAGGGAAAGGGAAAGGGAAAGGGAAAGGGAAAGGGAAAGGGACAGGGAAAGGGAAAGGGGAAGGGGAACGGGGAAGGGGAAGGGGGAGGGGAAAGGAGAAAGGGAAAGGGAAAGGGAAAGGGAAAGGGAAAGGGAAAGGGAAAGGGAAAGGGACAGGGAAAGGGAAAGGGAAAGGGAAAGGGAAAGGGAAAGGGAAAGGGAAAGGGAAAGGGAAAGGGAAAGGGAAAGGGATGGAAGGGAAGGGAAGAAGCCTCTGCACCAGCAGCCACTTCCCCAGTAATGCTCTCCTTGCAGCCCAGAGCTGGGCACCAGGAGTGCTGCAGTGAATCCCTGGGAGCTGCCATGGCATTTTTGCATGAAATTAGAGGATTTTCTCCCCTGGGTTCAATTTCCTCCACACCAAGTTCTCACTGCAGCCAAGTAATTAAAGCAGCTGCACTCCCTTCTCCTCAGGTACTCTTTTAACTCCCTGCTGGCTGCCACCTCGGTGCCTGCTACCAGGGCTGTGGCTGGCTGGGGACAATGGGTGCCCTGGCACCCACGGCCAGCCCTGCCTGTACCCACACTGAGCACACCCAGGACAGAGAGGAGCTGGAGGCAGGGCGGATCAAACCCCACTGAGACAGCCTGGGGAGACCCAGAAGCCATGGGGGATGCAGAAGGCACCCAGGCAGGATGCCAAGCCCCCAGCAGGGCTCCAAACCCCCCTGGGCACAGGAGTTGGTTGTTCCCAGGAGAGAAGCCACAACTACCTCCTCTTCATCACCTGCAGGAGGAAGATGAGGAAGCAGCAGAGCTCAGGCTGCACCACCCTGCTTCACACAGTGATGCTCAGGCACCCGTGGGAGGTGACTGTCCCCAGATGCCACCTCTGGGTCACTTGGCCACCTGAGAGGGACACAGGTCCCAGCCATGCTGCTCCCACCCCTGTCCCAGCACTGTCCTGCCCCAGCACAGCCACCAGGAGCAGCACCACGATGAGACCCCAGACCCTGGAGCATTCTGCATCCAGCCCCAGCCCTCCCCTGTGCCTGCTGGGTCAGGGCTGGCCTGCTCCTCAGGCTGGCAGCGACAGCAGAGCTGGCTGGTGCCCAACAGAGCACAGAAAGCTGGGCACAGAGCCATGTGCTGGGGCACACATGTCCCCTGAGGACTCCCTCTGCTCCAGGTCTTCCTTGCCTGCCCCATGGCCTCACAACATCCCTGGGGATGCTCAGAGGAGCAGAGAGTCCCAAAGGTCTTTCAAGGGGCCCCTGGAGCAAAGCCAAACCCTTTGTGTCCCACCCAGGAGCCCAGCAGGGTTGTGCTGGCAGGAAGATTAGATGGTGTTGGGTTGGACTAGATGACCTGGAAGGTCTTTTCCATCCTGGTTAACTCTGTGACTGATTCTGTGAAGAGCAGGGACAAGCTCCTCATGCTCTGCAAAGCCAGCAAAGGCAGAAAACCCTGGGCAGAAGCATGGAGAGAGCTGAGAGCACCCTTGGAGCCATGGGGCTGGGGTGACCATGCTTGGGGAGGTGACTTTGGCTTCCCAGACACCTGCAAGAGTCTTCCTCCTGCTTCCAGCAAGCATGGATGGCACAGGCTTGGGAGCACTGAGGCTCTTAGTCCTGAGGTGGATGAGGACCAGATGGGTTGCCAGGACAGGGGGAGCATCCCTGAAGCAAATCCTCTGGGCTGGAGGGACACTTTTATTCAGATAAAAACACCCCAGCTGCTCAAAAAGCCACTGCTGGTGCCAGCTGGCAGCTGCAAGGCCCAAAGGTGGCACAGGGCAGGGGTCAGTGATGCAATCAATGCCTTTGGGTGCCAGGAGAAAACAGAATCACAGAATTGTCAGGGTTGGAAGGGACCTCAAGGACCATCCAGTTCCAACCCCCCTGCCATGGGCAGGGACACCTCACACCACAGCAGGTTGCTCACAGCCACCTCCAGCCTGGCTGCAAAACCCTCCAGGGGTGAGGCTTCCACCAGCTCCCTGGGCAACCTGTGGCAGTCTCTCACCACCCTCATGGGGAAGAATTTCTTCCTAACATCCAGTCTGAATCTCCCCATTTCTAGTCCTGCTCCATCCCCCCCAGTCCTGTCACTCCCTGACACCCTCAAAAGTCCCTCCCCAGCTTTCTTGGAGCCCCCTGCAGATCCTGGAAGGCCACAAGAAGGTCTCCTCAGAGCCTTCTCCTCTCCAGACTGCACAACCCCAACTCTCTCAGGCTGTCTCCAGAGCAGAGCAGCTCCAGCCCTCTGCTCATCCTCCTGGCCCTTCTCTGGACACCTTCCAGCCCCTCCAGATCCTTCCTGGAACAGAAGCTCCAGAACAGGACACAGAGCTCCAGGTGTGGTCTCAGCAGAGTGGAGCAGAGGGGGAGAATCCCCTCCCTGGCCCTGCTGGCCACACTTCTCCTGCTGCAGCCCAGGCTCTGCTTGGCTCTCTGGGCTGCAAGTGCTCACTGCTGGCTCCTGCTGAGCTTCTCCTCCCCCAGCACCCCCAAGGCCTTTCCTTCAGGGCTGCTCTCCAGCCAGTCCCTGCCCAGCCTCTAGCAGTGCCTGGCACTGCCCTGACCCAGCTGCAGGACCTGTCAGGGGACCTGCTGCACAGAGCAGGAATGCTGCAGGAGGAGGAACCCTTAGAGAACATCCATGAGAAGAGGCAGTTTCCAGCCACCACCAGCACCAGGTCCTTCTGCTCTGCTCAAGCCTGTGGCACTCCTGCCCATCCTGGCACTCCTGCCATCCTGGCAGGCTCCTGTGCTGGTCCTGCTGTCCCCATGCTGCTGTCCCCCTCACAGGACATTGCTCCACACCCCAGCCCTGGGCCAGATCCAGCCACCCAGATTCATCCATGCAAGGTGGCACATGCCATGGCACCACCCAGGCTGGCTGGGGGCTGCATCCAGGCCTGTGCCCTCCACCAGTGCCAGCTGGCCCCACACCAGCACTCCCTGCAGCACAGAAGCCCTCCTCCAAAGCCACACAGCCCCAGAGGGGGTCCTGAGCCGTGCACCACATGCCCACCAGGGGAAAGGCAGCCTGGAGATGCTGGCAGAGCTGAGCTGCCACCAAGCAGGGCACCTCCTGGGACAAGAAGAACCTCCACCCCAGCCCCTGGGAAGCAGCCCTGCCCCCCAGGTCACCCACAGCAGGCAGGTGCTGGGCACAGCTGTGCCAGGCAGGCTCAGCCCCAGGCCCTGTGCTCCCCCTGCACACACACAGGGACCCCAGGGCCACACGAGTGGGACAGCAGCTCCCAGGAGGGCTGAGGCCACCAAGCCTCTGTGTGGCACAGCCTGTGCCCAGGGCTGCACTCTGCTGTCCCCAGCTGCACACAGAGCCAGAGCCAGTCAGACCCAGAGGGGGCAGCAGGAGCCCCTGCCCCGGGCACCCTGCCTGCCCTGCTGGTCACATCTGAACCCCCCAGCAGGCACCGGGCCAGCCAGAGTCACACAAGCACAGCAAGGGCACAGCAGGGCCCCAGGAGGGGTCTGCAGCCCCCCAGCTGCAGGAGGGGGATTGAGGCTCCCAACTGCCAGCCCAGGGCTGCCTGCACTCAAGGGAAGCCTTGGCACGGGGGGGGCTGTGCCAAAGGGGGTCACTGGCAGAGCTGCTCCACTGCCATCGCTCCAGGAGCCAGCCCTGCCCTGCCCACCTGCCATCTGCCACCTCCTAGAGCCCAGGGACAGCCCAGCCCTGCCCACACATCACGTCCTGACACCCCCCTCCTGCCAGATCACAGCACCACAGAGACAGCTGATGGTGCCCTGGGGTGCCCTGTGTGTGTCCCTGAGGTGGCCAGGGGGGTGATGGTGCCCTGGGGTGCCCTGTGTGTGTCCCTGAGGTGGCCAGGGGGGTGATGGTGCCCTGGGTACCCTGTGTGTCCCCCTGAGGTAGCCAGGGGGGTGATGGTGCCCTGGGGTGCTGTGTGTGTGTCCCCCCAGAGGAGATGCACTGAGGGGTCACCAGCACAGCTGTGGGGCAAGAGGCTCCTGGATGGGGGTGGCTGCTGAGCAGGAGAGGGTCCTGGAGAGTCCTGGATGGGACACCTGTTCCTACCCTGCCCCACAGAGCCCTGAGGAGCACCCACGGCAGTGCCCAATGGTGGCAGCTGGTGAGGTCCCCAGGGGGGCTCTCCCTGCCCCCACCTGGTGCTGGACAGAAGCCAACAGCAAACAAACGTCCTGGGGAGTGGAGAGGGAAAGCCTGCAGGAGAGCAGCCCCAGCCTAGAGGAGAGCAGCCCCAGCCTGCAGGAGAGCAGCCCCAGCCTGCAGGAGAGCAACCCCAGCCTAGAGGAGAGCAGCCCCAGCCTGCAGGAGAGCAGCCCCAGCCTGCAGGAGAGCAGCCCCAGCCTGCAGGAGAGCAGCCCCAGCCTAGAGGAGAGCAGCCCCAGCCTGCAGGAGAGCAGCCCCAGCCTGCAGGAGAGCAGCCCCAGCCTGCAGGAGAGCAACCCCAGCCTAGAGGAGAGCAGCCCCAGCCTAGAGGAGAGCAGCCCCAGCCTGCAGGAGAGCAGCCCCAGCCTGCAGGAGAGCAGCCCCAGCCTAGAGGAGAGCAACCCCAGCCTGCAGGAGAGCAACCCCAGCCTGCAGGAGAGCAACCCCAGCCTAGAGGAGAGCAACCCCAGCCTGCAGGAGAGCAACCCCAGCCTGCAGGAGAGCAGCCCCAGCCTAGAGGAGAGCAGCCCCAGCCTGCAGGAGAGCAACCCCAGCCTGCAGGAGAGCAGCCCCAGCCTGCAGGAGAGCAGCCCCAGCCTGCAGGAGAGCAACCCCAGCCTGCAGGAGAGCAGCCCCAGCCTGCAGGAGAGCAGCCCCAGCCTAGAGGAGAGCAGCCCCAGCCTGCAGGAGAGCAACCCCAGCCTGCAGGAGAGCAGCCCCAGCCTAGAGGAGAGCAGCCCCAGCCTGCAGGAGAGCAACCCCAGCCTGCAGGAGAGCAGCCCCAGCCTAGAGGAGAGCAGCCCCAGCCTGCAGGAGAGCAACCCCAGCCTAGAGGAGAGCAGCCCCAGCCTAGAGGAGAGCAGCCCCAGCCTGCAGGAGAGCAACCCCAGCCTGCAGGAGAGCAGCCCCAGCCTAGAGGAGAGCAGCCCCAGCCTGCAGGAGAGCAGCCCCAGCCTGCAGGAGAGCAACCCCAGCCTAGAGGAGAGCAACCCCAGCCTGCAGGAGAGTAGACCCAGCCTGCAGGAGAGCAGCCCCAGCCTGCAGGAGAGCAGCCCCAGCCTGCAGGAGAGCAACCCCAGCCTGCAGGAGAGCAGCCCCAGCCTAGAGGAGAGCAGCCCCAGCCTGCAGGAGAGCAACCCCAGCCTGCAGGAGAGCAACCCCAGCCTGCAGGAGAGCAGCCCCAGCCTGCAGGAGAGCAGCCCCAGCCTAGAGGAGAGCAGCCCCAGCCTGCAGGAGAGCAGCCCCAGCCTGCAGGAGAGCAGGCCCAGCCTGCAGGAGAGCAGCCCCAGCCTAGAGGAGAGCAGCCCCAGCCTGCAGGAGAGCAACCCCAGCCTGCAGGAGAGCAACCCCAGCCTGCAGGAGAGCAGCCCCAGCCTGCAGGAGAGCAGCCCCAGCCTAGAGGAGAGCAGCCCCAGCCTGCAGGAGAGCAACCCCAGCCTGCAGGAGAGCAGCCCCAGCCTGCAGGAGAGCAGCCCCAGCCTAGAGGAGAGCAACCCCAGCCTGCAGGAGAGCAACCCCAGCCTGCAGGAGAGCAGCCCCAGCCTAGAGAAGAGCAGGCCCAGCCTGCAGGAGAGCAGCCCCAGCCTGCAGGAGAGCAGCCCCAGCCTGCAGGAGAGCAGCCCCAGCCTAGAGGAGAGCAGCCCCAGCCTAGAGGAGAGCAACCCCAGCCTGCAGGAGAGCAGCCCCAGCCTGCAGGAGAGCAGCCCCAGCCTAGAGGAGCAACCCCAGCCTAGAGGAGAGCAGCCCCAGCCTGCAGGAGAGCAACCCCAGCCTGCAGGAGCCTGAGCCAGGGTCAGATCCCACACGCAGCCCTGCCTGGGATGGCACCAGCCTGCTGTGCCAGGCTGGCACCCCTCTGCTGCCACACACACAGCAGCTCAGCATGCACCCATTCTGCACATGGGCACCCCCCTAGCCACAGCCCACACCCAGCCTGCAGCTCATGCCCAGCACCCATCCCTGTGCCCACATCCCCAGTACCCATCCCACTGCCCCACGTCCCCAGTACCCATCCCTGTGTCCCACATCCCCAGTACCCATCCCTGTGTCCCACATCCCCAGCACCCATCCCTATGCCCCACATGGCCAATGCCTGTGAGCATGAGTGCACACCCTAGCACCCACCCTGGCACCCACCCTGGCACTCAGCCCTGCTGGTGCCACCACACACACTTTTGGTGCCACCCACACACTGTTGGTGCCACCCCAGACGCTGCTGATGCCACCCCACAGGCTACTGGTGCCACCCCACACTCTGCTGATGCCATCCCACACTCTGCTGGTGCCACCCACAGACTGCTGGTGCCACCCCACACACTGCTTGTACCACCCCGCACACTACTGGTGCCACCCCATACACTGTTGGTGCCACCCCACACTCTGTTGGTGCCAGTCCATACACTGCTGGTGCCACCCACACTCTGCTGGTGCCATCCCCTCATTCTGCTTCTGCCACCCCAGACACTGCTGGTGTCAGCCCCTCATTCTGCTTCTGCCACCCCAGACACTGCTGGTGCCACTCCACACACTGCGGGTGACACCCCACACTCTGCTTGTACCACCCCACACTCTGCTGGTGCCATCCCACACACTGCTGGTGCCATCCCAGACACTGCTGGTGCCACTCCACACACTGCTGGTGCCACCCCACACTCTGCTGGTGCCATCCCACACTCTGCTGGTGCCACCCCACTCACTACTGGTGCCCCCCTGCAGTGCCCACTGGCTCACACATGCAGGGCTGTGTCCTCTGCAGGGCTGCTCAGTGCCCCAGGGTGGGTTTGGCCAGGGGCAGCCCTGCCCCGAGACACAGAATCATTTGGGCTGCAGAGGCCCTGCCAGCTCCTCCAGCCCAACCCCTCTGCAGCTCTGCCAGGCCTGGAGCTCAGCCCTGGCCCTCAGCACCACAGCTCTGCCTCTCAGAAACACCTCCAGGGATGAGGATCCAACCACCCCCTGGGCAGCCTGTGCCAGGCTCTCAGATCCCTTTCAGTCAAGAAGTTTCTTCTCATGCCCAATCTCAACCTGCCTCAACCTGCCCCGGGGCAAGCTGAGGTCCCCCTCTTGCCCTGAGGGCTCAGCAGGACAGGGCTGCTGGGTGCCCTCTGTATGGGCAGCACAGCCCCTGCCCAAGGCAATGCCCCCAGAGGGGCTGGCACAGGGAAGGGGCTGTGGCTCCCCCCAGCCCCAGTGCGTGCGGCAGAGGCCAGGATCCGTGGGGGGCATGCTGCAGGCACAGGCTCTGATGCCATCCAAACACAACCCCCACAGCTCCTCACCCCCTGCCTCAGCTGGGGGCCCCTGGCTGGCCCGGGCAGGGCTGGGGATGCTGCACCAGCAAGAGGCTTTCCAGGCTCCTGGAGCAGAAAGCACCTGGACATGTCCCTGTCCCTGTCCCAGCACCCAGGTGTCCCTGTCCCAGCACCCAGGTGACCCTGACCCAGCACCCAGGTGACCCTGACCCAGCACCCAGGTGTCCCTGTCCCAGCACCCAGGTGTCCCTGTCCCAGCACCCAGGTGTTCCTGACCCAGAACCCAGGTGTTCCTGACTCAGCACCCAGGTGTCCCTGTCCCAGCACACAGGTGACCCTGACCCAGCACCCAGGTGTTCCTGTCCCAGCACACAGGTGTCCCTGTCCCAGCACACAGGTGACCCTGTCCCAGCACCCAGGTGTCCCTGACCCAGCACACAGGTGACCCTGTCCCAGCACCCAGGTGTCACTGTCCCAGCACCCAGGTGTCCCTGCCCCAGCACCCAGGTGTTCCTGACCCAGAACCCAGGTGTTCCTGACTCAGCACCCAGGTGTCCCTGTCCCAGCACACAGGTGACCCTGTCCCAGCACACAGGTGACCCTGACCCAGCACCCAGATGTCCCTGCCCCAGCACACAGGTGACCCTGTCCCAGCACACAGGTGTCCCTGTCCCAGCACCCAGGTGTTCCTGACCCAGCACCCAGGTGTCCCTGTCCCAGCACCCAGGTGTCCCTGTCCCAGCACCCAGGTGTCCCTGTCCCAGCACCCAGGTGTTCCTGACCCAGCACCCAGGTGTCCCTGTCCCAGCACCGAGATGTCCCTGTCCCAGCACCCAAATGTTCCTGACCCAGCACCCAGGTGTTCCTGACTCAGCACCCAGGTGTCCCTGACCCAGCACCCTGCACGTCACTCTGATGGCACTCAGTAGGATTCTGCTCTCTTGAAGGCCTGGACTGGGATTTGCCACTTGGGCTTTGGGATGGAGCTGTTGGGGATGAGCAGCAAAGGGGTTCAGAGGGTGAGGGGACGATGCCAGCTGCCAGGACACACCCTGCTCAGCATGTTCAGCCCAGGATGGGCTCACAGCATGAAGGGCATCACTTGGAGGACCATGGCCCCAGGGCCAGCACAGAGCAGGATGCCCAGCGTGCCTCACCAGCACCCTCCTGGAGGTCAAAGCCTCCTGCCAAGACCTGCTGCTCAAAGGTGGCCAGAAAAGGCAATCAGCAGCTGTCCTGGACAGCCTCCAAGCTCCCTTGGCTACTCCTCCCTTGGGAACAGCAACTCCTCACAAGCCCTTTGTGCACGAATGGGGGGGGGCCCAGCCACGTCTCTCCTCCCACCCCCCCAGGCTGCCCATTCACTGTGAGGGCTGCCCCATGCCAGGCAGACCCAGACTGCACCTCTGGGGAGCAGAGCTCCCTAAAGCTGATGGCCATTTCCCTTAGCTGCCCAGCCCTGGGTCTGCAAAGAGCAACCCCAGGGTCTGCAAAGAGCAACCCCAGGGTCTGCCAGCCACGGTGGCAGACGGCCACCAGAGAGGCACAGACCTCCCAGCAGCGCTCTGCTTTCCGGCGGTGGGGCCCAGCAGGAGGCGGTGGGGCTCAGCAGGAGGCGGTGGGGCTCAGCAGGAGGCTGTGGGGGTGCTGAGGTCCTCCTCTACCTGCCTGCCGGAGCCGGCTGCTGGGTTTCCCGGGAAACGGCGCTGCCGTGCAGGAGGCAGGGAAACTCTGCCCGAGGTACTCGGGATGCCATCACCGTTGCCAGGGAAACAGCTGGTGACATCCCGCAGGTACGGGGGGGGGGGGGGGGGGGGAGGGGGATGTGGAGAAGCAGCGGGGGGGGCCCACCATGCACCCCGGCTTCAAGGCACCCCGGCTTCAGTGCACCCCGGCTCCGTCTGCCTTCTCCTCCTGCAAGGGGGTCCCTGCCCCGAGCTGGATGGGCACATCCCTGTTGGCAACCCCACCCTGCCACCCCCACCGGGACACTGGTTGGGGCTTTCCCCTTGGGAACATTGCCAGCTGCCAGGGGCTGCTCTGCTGTGCTGGTGGCAGGAGGCACAGAGGAGGGGCTGAGCCCTAGCCCCATCCAAGAAATTGCTGCCTGAATTCCCCCCCCTCCACCCTTGGCAGAGATGCCCAGGGATGTGTAACCCTGCCCACAGCTCCCCAGCACCAGCTCATCTGCCAGTGCTCCCCAGGGGGCTGGCAGCATTCCCAGCCCAGGCAGGGGGGGTCTGTTCCCCAGCAGCACTCCCAGGGTGCCTGGGGATCCATCCCAGCCTCCGCAGGCTCACAAGCACCAGGGACGCCCCAAGATTTCCCCTGATGCCCTGAGATTTCCCAGCTCAGCTGGTTGCCCCCACCAGGGATGCACCAGTTCCCCAAGCAGGGTGTCCCCCCTCCCTGACCCATCTTTGAGCACACAGGGTGGGCAGGAAAGCTGCAACCCACCATGGTGGTCTCCCATGTACTGGCAATGCTGCAGGGATACTGCCAGAGTGGGCATGAACCCAGCAGCACCAGAGGGAACGAGTCAGAGGAGTCACAGGAGGGGCTGCTGAGGGGGGGAAATGGGGTGGCCTCTGCCCCCCAGCACCGCACAGCTCTGGAAATGCATCCATGGGGTGGTCTCTGCCCCCCAGCACAGCACAGCTCTGGAAATGCATCCATGGGGTGGCCTCTGCCCCCCAACACAAAATGGCTCTGGAAATGCATCCATGGGGTGGCCTCTGCCCCCCAACACAAAATGGCTCTGGAAATGCATCCATGGGGTGGCCTCTGCCCCCCAACACAGAATGGCTCTGGAAATGCATCCATGGGGTAGCCTCTGCCCCACAGCACAGCTCTGGAAATGCATCCATGGGGTAGCCTCTGCCCCCCAACACAAAATGGCTCTGGAAATGCATTCATGGGGTGGCCTCTGCCCCCCAACACAAAATGGCTCTGGAAATGCATTCATGGGGTAGCCTCTGCCCCACAGCACAGCTCTGGAAATGCATTCATGGAGTGGCCTCTGCCCCACAGCACAGCTCTGGAAATGCATCCATGGGGTAGCCTCTGCCCCCCAACACAAAATGGCTCTGGAAATGCATTCATGGGGTGGCCTCTGCCCCCCAACACAAAATGGCTCTGGAAATGCATCCATGGGGTAGCCTCTGCCCCCCAACACAGAATGGCTCTGGAAATGCATTCATGGGGTAGCCTCTGCCCCACAGCACAGCTCTGGAAATGCATTCATGGAGTGGCCTCTGCCCCCCAGCACAGCTCTGGAAGTGAAACAGTAGGTGGGGGCAGCCTGGGCAGGAGGCAGGGGAGGCCTGGGGGAGCAGCAGGGCTCCCCAGGGGTGTGCTGCAAAGCAACAGGAACACAACAACCCCTCCCTGCCTGTCTCCCAGGAGTTCCCCACCCGAGGCACAGCAGCGTTACCTGTAATGGCAAATATTACATCAGCCAGTCCCAGTGCCACTAGAGGGAGGAGTGGGATCCACCCCAGCTCCACCACAGACACCCTGAGGGACAGGAGGCAGGTGGAGATGCTCCAGGTCAGGCCATGCAGCATCTTTCAGGCTGTTTGTTCAGTGCTGATGAGTCTCTGGAGGGAGAGACCCCACAAATCTTCCCTGCCTGTGGACTGGCAGTGATGCCATGGGCTGCTGGGCACAGCCACTCATTGCTGCAGCTGCTCGTGGCCCCCGAACCCTGCTCAGCCCCATGCTGAGTCTTTCAGTTGGAGAAATCAGACACTTGGAAACAGAGCCACCAAAGAAGGTGTCCAAGGGGGTCACGAAACGTTCAAAACAGGGAGGGAGGAACTGGTGCCCAGCCCAGCAGAAACAAATCAGCACTAGAGGGCAGGGAGGCCATGCCCTGTGTCTGAACCACAGGGATTTGAACCCCATCCACAGCGCCCTGGGCATTCAGTTTGTTTTTTTTTTTTTTTCCCTGGGGGATGAGGGGATGGCAACTGCAGCAGGACAGGGGAGGGAACAGAGGGTGCTGAGGCAGAGGGAGGAGGTATGGAGGCAATGGAAAGTCACTGCAGGAAAGCAGCTGACCCCGACTCCAGTCACCTGGAAGCCCACCTTGAGAGGGTCTGAGCACCCAGGGTCACACCTCAATACCTCCTCACTGGGGGGAGGTAACATCTCCAGCAGCCCCACAGGGTCCCTAGGCTGTGGGCACCTGCCAGCAGTTCCAGCTTGGGTACACCCCCATACCCCAGGGCGATGCGTGCCAGCTCTCCCAGCAGATGCTGGGGGGCGGGGGGTACACCCCCGTCCCGCTGACGTCGGGGCAGTTTCCCAGGCGAGCTGGCAGCCCTTCAGACGGCCCCTTCCCCGCAGGGGCCCCCGGCCCGCTGCCGGCTTCGTGACACGGCGCTGTAATTGAATTAGGCGCTGCTGCCCGGGCAGCGCAGCCTGCAAACCATCCTCGAATTCCTGGGCACGGCGCCCGCTCGCTGTCTGCAAGCCGGGCCGCGGCCCCCCCCTTTCTTCCAACTCCCCCCCCAGTCCCAGCTCCTCCTCCCCCGGCACTGACCCAGAACCCGGGAGCCTGCGACCCGCCCTGAGCCGGCGGCTGGGACTTGGGGGGGGATAGGGACGGGGCGGTCTCGGCGCGGCTCAGTACACAAATGACCCCCCCCAAGGCGGGCGAGGGGTCACGGGGGGCACGGCCGGGGGTGCCCCACAGCGCTCCCCCCGAGGTCAGCTGCGCTGGCAGCCCTCACGCCGGCCCTGTCCCCACGCCAGCTTCCTGCGCTCCGGAACGTCCCGGGCGGGCGGCCCGGGCCGGGACACGGCGTGCTGCAGGCGCTGTTGTTCCTGGCGCTGCTCCTGCCCGGCTGGCGGCGAGGCTCTGCCACTCAATGCAGCTTTTGTTCGCTGCCCGCTCGCCTCCCTCTGCACCTCCAGACCACCTCCCCCCCGCCACACCCCCCTTCGGCCCTTCCGCACCCGGCCGTGACCGTCCCCTGCCCTCTCCGGCGGCTCCACCGCTGCCCCGAGGGCTTTTCCCTCCGTCCACCACTCTCTGGCAGCACTGGAGGCGATGCCACCCTGCTGGCAAGGCAGCCCAGCATCCCCTAAACCACCGGCAGCATCAGTACTGCCAAAGCACCAGCTGCCAAACACCAGCCCCAGGAGGACACTGTGCCCCTTCTGCTGCCCACGGCCTCATCCTGCTCTGTGCACAGAGTCCAGCCTCTGGCTCACAGGTCCATCCACAACCATGGCGTGCAGGGCACAGCCCATGCAGAAATGCCCCCTCGCAGGGCTCAGCACCATGCCATCCCCATCACCCCCCACCCTGTACAGCTTTCCTCCCCACCCAGGACCCCCAAGGACACAGGCCCCACTGCCAGAGGGTGAAACTCACCTGCAGTGGGAGTCTGGGGAGCACAGGGCACAGACCTCAGCATCCTGCAAGTCCTGGCACCCAATGGAAAATGCACTTGGGGGGTGGAGGGGCAGGGCAGCAGCTCATTGCAGCTTCCCCATCTTTGACCATTTCCCACAGTAAAAGCAGAGCAACCCCCCCCAAAACAGAACTGCCCCCTGGGAGCTGGCTCCTGGCTGCCCAGCACTGCCACTTTTCCTGCCTTCCTTTTGCATCAATTTGCTATCTGGGACATTTGACCCAGATTTGCTCCACCAGCAAACATTGCCCAACTGGCTCAAAACCCACACCCCAAAACCTTCACTGACCCCAAGAGCCATTCCCATGCCTACTAGCTTGGCACAGCCAGTACAAAGACCCCAGTGCCATGCACACTAATTAGGTACTAATAGACACTGGGATAAACCCCAGACTCTCAGGCGCAGCTGGGCATGAGGTTGGACCTCCTGCCCCCTAACACAGGCTGTGGGACCACACAGGGTGAGGATGGGTAGGAACCACATCCCCAAGAGCACCCTAGAGCCATGCATGGCACTGCTGCCTTCCCAGTGCCAGCAGTGTGCATCATGCTCCTGGGGCTTGTCCTTGGAGGGGACCTGAGCAGAGCCACTCAGGATCCTTAGCACCCCAATGACCACCAGAGGCTCCACACTGAGCTGTGGCCCTGCAATGGACATTGTGGTGCTGGACCAGGTCCAGGGAAGGGTAAAAACGGTGGGGAAGGGTCTGGAGAACAGGGCTGGGGAGGAGTGTCTGAGGCAGCTGGGGGTGTTTAGTGTGGAGGAGGCTGAGGGGAGACCTCATTGCTCTCTACAGCTCCCTGAGACTGCAGTCAGGTGGGGGCTGGACTCTTCTCCCCAGTCTCAGGTGATAGGAGAGGAAATGGCCTGAAATTGTGCCAGGGGAGGGTTAGGTTGGAGAGGAGGAAAAATGTCTTTGCTGCAAGAGTAGTCAGGGATTGGCACAGGCTGCCCAGGGAGGTGGTGGAGTCCCCATGCCTGGAGGTGTTCCAGAACCCTGTGGCCATGGCACTTGGGAACAGGGTTTGGTGGCCGTGGTGGGGTTGGGTTGATGTTGGACTGGATGAGCTCAGAGGCCTTTTCCAATCCAAACAGTTCCATGTTCTGTGCTCTGTGGATGGGGCAGTCAGGGCTGGAAGCTCCCAGTCCTGGGGAGCCATCCACACTGTAAACCTTCTCCATGGCAGCACAGTCACCTCCCTACCCACAGCCTGGCAACCACCCAGCATCACTCCCTCCCTCCCTGCCCAGCCAAACACCACCCCCCCCCACCCCCAGCACAGGGCACCCCCAGCACTCCACAGATGAAGCCTGCTGGCATCACTTCTGTATCCCCAAACTCCTCTGCTTTTCCACTCCCCTCATTTTTGTTGCTGCTTCCCTCCCTGGCAGCAGGAGGTGGGGGTGGGGAGGGGTCTCCCCTGCATCCGTCTGGCAGCTCAGCCCCTGTCGCCGCGGGGGCAGCAGCAGCAGCGCTGCAGGGAGCTCCCCGGGGAGGCGTAAGTGGATCAAAGGGGTTTTAGCTCCCAGACAGATCTGGATCCTCTTCAAGGAGGCCACTTGCAGCTACAAACCCACTCTGCCTGCAGCTCCACACCGGCTTCGCTGCGGTTAACCCTTCCGTGCTCCCAGCCCTGCAGCTGCATCCTGCCGGGATGGGCTCTGCACCCAACCCAACCACCCAGGAACGGCTGCAGGGATTGGGGTGTGCTTCTGCACAGACACCCTCCCCCTCCCCCCTCAAAAAAGGGGGTGTCCTGAGCCAGGACTACCTGCCCACCCCAGTTCACCCCAGCATCCGCAGCACTGGCTAAGGAGAAACTGAGGCACACAGTGCGGGGGGATGGTGATGCCCTGGGGGGTACACAACCTCCTCCTCCATCCTCTGCCCCCCAAGCCTTGCCAGTGGGTGGCAGGTGACAGACACCCCTCTGTCCCCCCCCACTGGCCCAGCCAGCCTGCCCCCCACCCCCTGTGGCACCCCCAAAGCCAGCCTGTCCCCCACCCTTTGTGGCACCCCCAAAGCCAGCCAGCCCCACACCCTCTGAGGCACCCCCAAAGCCAGCCTGCCCCCCACCCCCTGTGGCACCCCCAAAGCCAGCCTGCCCCCCACTCTCTGTGGCACCCCCAAAGCCAGCCTGCCCCCCACCCCCTGTGGCCAAAGCCAGCCAGCCCCACAGCCTCTGAGGCACCCCCAAAGCCAGCTGGTGCTTCCAGGCATGGTGAGGGGGAGCAGGGCAGGGAGAGGCTTTGTTGGGGTGAAGCTGCTGTAAATGGTTCAGAGCACACTGCCCACTACAGCACCCCTGGTCCTGCTCCCTCTCCATGTGCAGGAGCAGGATTGGTGCCCTGGAAGGGGACAGGGGCAGGGGGAGGTGTCCTGAGGGCCAAGGCCATGGCTGGCTCCATGGAGGTGCCTTAGGAAGGCAGGAGGGAACCCCAAGCATCCTGGCCCTCTGCTGAGGTCAGGGGGCATGGGGCCCTGCCCTGGAGCTGGGTACCTTGCTGGTTAAACTGGGAGCTGTGGGGAGCCAGGCTGGCCCCAGTGCCAGCATTGCCTGCTCAGTGTCTCCTTTGCTGCCCCATGGCAGCTGCAGCACCCCACATTTCCCAGCCCTGCACCCCACACTGCACAGTCCCATACCCCAAATCCCCACAGCACTGCACCCCACACCTCCCCACAGCACTGCACCCCACACCTCCCCACAGCACTGCACCCCACACCTCCACAACACTGCACCCCAATCTCCCCACAGCACTGCACCCCACACCTCCACAACACTGCACCCCACACCTCCACAACACTGCACCCCAATCTCCCCCCAACACTGCACCCCACACCTCCACAGCACTGCACCCCAATCTCCCCCCAACACTGCACCCCACACCTCCACAGCACTGCACCCCACACCTCCCCACAGCACTGCACCCCAATCTCCCCACAGCACTGCACCCCAATCTCCCCCCAACACTGCACCCCACACCTCCCCACAGCACTGCACCCCACACCTCCACAGCACTGCACCCCACACCTCCCCACAGCACTGCACCCCAATCTCCCCACAGCACTGCACCCCACACCTCCACAACACTGCACCCCAATCTCCCCACAGCACTGCACCCCAATCTCCCCACAGCACTGCACCCCACACCTCCCCACAGCACTGCACCCCAATCTCCCCACAGCACTGCACCCCACACCTCCCCACAACACTGCACCCCAATCTCCCCATCTCACTCCCCACCCTCCGGGGTGGGGTCACCTCCTGAACGTGGTGATGTGTCCCTGGGGATGGGCACAGAGGACCCCATCATGCATCCCAGGGGTACCCCCTGTACCCCTCCATGCCAGATGCCCACCTCAAAGCCCACAGGCTCTGCACAAGCCCAGGGTGGGGCTGCCACTGCCACCCCCCCCCATGGCCTGCAGTCAGCTCGGGGCCTGGCAGGCAGCCCCCACCCCACACAGCCACTCCTTGGCTGGCAAGCTCAGGCTGCAAGACAGACAGCAAACAAGGTGGGGGGGCAGCCAAAAAACACATGTGGAGAGCAAAGCAGATCCTGCCACTGGCATCCCAGTGGTGCCAGGCTGTGAATGGGCAGAGGGGAACCTTGGCCTGATGGTCCCAGTGCATGGCTGGACACCTAAGGACACCTGGTGGGACTCTGGGGATGCTGTGTATGGAGCAGCCATGCCCAGTGCCCCAGCAGCACGGGGTGGGGGGCAGGGGGTGCCCTGTGGTAGTGGCCAGACTACCTCTGACCAAGCATCTCCTGGCATTGTGTGGGGAGCCCATTCTGCAGCTCCAGAGGGGGCTGAGGTGGCACCTCCCTGCCCCATCCCTGGAGTGAGCAGACCCCATGGGGTGAGCCAGACCCCAAGGCGTGAGCAGAGCCCCCCTGGGTTGGCTTCCCTCAGAACCCCCCCAGCATTCTCTCATGACATCAAGAGCCACTGTTCTGCTGCCCACAGCCCTGCCAGGGCTGGAGGAGACTATGGCACAGGCTTGGCAGCACACAGTGGGAAGTGGGGTGAGCGGCAGTGTGCCCCCAACATCCATCACAGCAGTGTGAGCCAGCACACACAGGCATGCTGGGGACAGCAGAATATGGTCCCCAAGGGGCACTGCACCCCCATCCCAACTGCCTGTGTTGGTGTGCCAGGGGCAGAGGAGGCACAGGGGTGCCCCCCTAGCTGATGCACTTTGCAGTGACACCCCAGAGCCACTGAGCATGGAGGGGGGCAGGAGGCAGAGCCAAGCACACCAAGACTCATGGGCACTGCCACCCAGGCCTGGGAAGATGGAGCTGCCCAGTGCCCACGGTGCACTGGGCTAAGTGGGGATCCTATCACAGGGCAGGTGGCAGTGCCCTCTTTGTGGGACTCCCCAAGGACAGGGTGTCTGTGGCAGAGGGCAGGGGGCTGGCAGCTCCAGGGAAACCAAGCCCATGGCACAGGGTGCGGGGGCACCCTCCTGCCTAAACCCCAGCACCCCAGGGTGGGCACAGCAGGTAGAGGAGCTCCAGGTATGGGGTGGGCTTGGGCACAAGGGGGTGGAGCATGGGGGAGCACAGGTGGGTTTGGGTTCAGGGTACAGGGAGCACAGGGGGAGTGGGCACAGGTTTGAAACAAGCAATGGCTGGGTGGGAGTCAGGGCAGGGGGGGAGCAGGGTTTGGGGTGAGGGGTGCAGGATGTGGGGTGCAGGGTTTGGGGTGAGGGGTGCAGGATGCAGGGTGTGGGGTGCAGGATTTGGGGTGAGGGATGCAGGATGCAGGGTGTGGGGTGCAGGGTTTGGGGTGAGGGGTACAGGGTGTGGGGTGCAGGGTTTGGGGTGCAGGCTGTGGGGTGAGGGTTGCAGGGTGTAGGGTTTGGGTGGAGGGAGCAGGTTCTGGGGTGCAGAGTACAGGGTTTGGGGAGCAGAGTGAGGGGTGCAGGGGATGGGGAGCAGGGTGCAGGTGTTGGGGCAGAGGGTGGTAGCCTGGCATGCTGCAGTGCTGCAGGGAGGTTCATGCCAATTGGACCCCACATGGCTCAGGCTGCCAGTCCTGCCACTCCCACCCACGCCCAGCAGCCACCCCACACCCAGCCTCCCCGCTCTGCCCTGGCACCCCTCGGGGCCACAGCTGACCAGGCCTGTCCCAGACGTGCCCAGGCAGGCTGTGATCCCTCTGCCAACCGTGCCAGCCATATGCCAAGCCTGGCACAGCTCCCCTTCGCTGCTGCACCCATCCCAGCACCACGCACAAGGCCCAGTCACATCTCCAGCTGCCTGGAACCTGGCCCCATGCCCAGGTTCTGCCCCATTCCCACCTCCCCCCACTCCCCAGGGCTGCCCATGGGGCATGTGCCCAACCTCATTGTCTGCTGGAGGCCTGGGAGCTGCAGGCAGCTGCCTCAAAGTAAGACGCAGAGGGCAGGGAAGGATGTGGTGTGGGCACAGCTCTGGGTGGGCAAGGCTGGTCCCCACGCATGGGCAGAGGCAGTGTTCACCCTCCACTCCGGGCAGAAGGGCACTGTGGGGAGGAACCCAGCATCCTCCACCCAGCCAGGCGGTGCCCACAGCCCAGGGCACGCTGCCAAAGGCTCAGCCAAGGGCTGCCACTGTGCTTCTCACTTTTGCCTTGAATCCCAGAAGCAGAGCAGTCCCATGGACCCCAGCACCCCCCAGCACCCCCAGCACAGGCAGCCAAGCCCTGGCCTTCTACCCCTGCACAAGCAAGTGGGGACAGGTGGCTGCTGCCACACACAACCAGCAAGAGATGGAAGCAACAGGACCAGCACTGAGTACCCACAGCAGGCTTGGAGTGCTGTGTTCAGCTCTGGAACCCCCAACAGAAGAAGGACCTGGAGCTGATGGAGAGGGTCCAGAGGAGGCTACAAAGATGAGCAGAGGGCTGGAGAACCTCCCCTGTGGGGACAGGCTGGGAGAGTTCAGCCTGGAGAAGAGAAGGCTCCAGGGAGACCTCAGAGCTGCATTTCAGTATCATGGAGGGGACCTACAGGCAGGCTGGGGAGGGACTGTTCAGAAGGGGCTGTGGGGGTAGGATGAGAGGCAATGGTTTGAAACTGGAGCAGGGCAGAGTTAGGTTGGACCTTAGGAGGGAGTTCTGCAGAGTAAGGCTGGGGAGACACTGGAACAGGCTGCCCAGGGAGGTGGTGGAAGCTCCATCCCTGGAGACATTCAAGGCCAGGCTCAATTTGTCCCTGGGCAACCTGCTCTGGTTGGAGGTGTCCCTGCTGCCTGCAGGGGGGTTGGACAGGATGCCCTTGGAGGATCCCTTCCAGCACAGTGCAAGCTGTGAATCTGGTCCCCAGCCCTGGCATGATCAGTGCCTGGCATGCAGGGCAGGGTGCAAGCCCTGCAAGAGTCTCTTTGTCTTTTCCTTCGAGTTGTCTCCCCAGCTCCCAGGTAATAGCCAGGAATGGGCAAACCCTTTTTTAATGGACTCTTAATAATCCTCTAATTCCCCTTTGCAGCCAAAAAAGTTTGTTCCAAACAGTCAAAGCTTCAAAACAAAGCAATGATTGTTCCCTATTAGCATTAAATTCTACTCTGGGAGAGAGAATAAATCAAGCCAAGGGATTCAATTCAAAACAGAACTATAAAAAATCCAATAATGATTTTTTAATATTAATAAGAAAAATATATTGTTATGCACCCTTAGCATTTAAACTTCTAATCCAATCAGTGCAAAGTGCAGAGATAAATCACAGCTGCAGAGGAGAAGGGAACAGCCATCAAGCAAGCAGCAATAAAATGCTGTCTTACATCCCTGGGACAGGCAGAGGTTTGACAGTCTTGAGAAAAAGGAAAAAAAAAAAAGCTGAAATTGATGAGCCTGGCACTCCCCCAGCCCTGTTCCCTCCACCCCTGCATCCACCAGCCCTGCATCTCCTCAGCCTCCTCCAGCCAGGGCAGGCAGGGCAGAGAGCCAGCTGTTGCCCAAGCAGGTTGTGGGCAGGAGGTGACAGCAGCATCTGGGCTGCCTCAGCCTGAAGATGAGCCTGAAGCTGGCAGCAGGATGTGGCACAGCTGGGGGCTTGCCCTTCCCCAGCCTTCCCAGTCAGGGTGGGGAGGCACGGGAACAGGTCGCCCAGGGAGGATGTGGATGCCCCCTCCCTGGAGGTGCTCCAGACCAGGCTGGATGAGGCCTTGAGCAAGCTGGGCTGGTGAGACGTGTCCCTGGCCATGGCAGGGGGTTGGCACTGGAAGAGGTTTAAGGTCCCTTCCAAACCAAACCATTCTGTGACTCTATGAATCCTACTCAAACCTGCTCCCAGCAGCTCTGACTGGCTGTGAGGTGGGATAGGATAGGATGGGATAGGATAGGATAGGATAGGATAGGATAGGATAGGATAGGATAGGATAGGATAGGATGGGATGGATGGGATGGGATGGGATGGGATGGGATGGGATGGGATGGGATGGGATGGGATGTTTCCCAGGGCTCTGCACCCATAGCAAGACGGAGCCATTAGGACCACTCCCAAAGAAGGTCACCAGCATGGTCCTAAGCATGGTCCCAGGCAGGCATTGTCCCAGATAGTCCCAAGTGTGATGCCAAGCATGGCCCCAAGCATGGTCCCAGTTGCAGTCCCCCCTGCCATCCACAGAAGCTGCTCTGGGCACCCTGTGCCACCAGCCACATCCAAGAGCCCAGGCAGGCTGCAGGGACCCTTGCAGCCTTGGCACACACTGATCACTGAATGGCAGGCTGGAAGGGAGCTCGAGGAAACCAGGCAGTGCCCACTCCTGCCAGCAGCCACAGACACCAGCCTGCAGCTAATGGGACCCACAAAGCCCCCCAGTTCCCCCCTGCTCCCCACTTGCATGGTCAGAGGGGGTGCTGGGCTGCCCCTCCATGGCCCCACGCAGCCAGGGCTGGGAGATGCAAGGCCACATACAGCCCCACAGAGCTGCTGGCCCTGCTGTGCTAGGAGATGTCCCCTCCTTGGTCAGGGTCACAGCCTCGTGGGGCTCCCCCATGGCTCAGGCTGTGCCCCCCTCACTGAGCTCATGGCAATCACAGCCCCACAACTCACCCAGGCTGTTCCCTCATCTATGGGCTCGGCAGCCAATGCACTGCCAGTGGGGCCAGCCCTGGACATGCCACAAAACGTGCCCAGGGTGGGGCTCAGCTCCCCTTGAGTGCCCCCCAAGCCCTGCATCCCAGGCTGCTGCCAAAAACAGCTACACCCAAGGGGAGGGAAGTGCCAAAGCAAGGCAGCAAGGGGGAGGAGCAGTGAAGCACCTGCAGCTGCTGGTCGCAGGCAGGCACAGGACAAAAGACGTCTCAGCCAGGCAGGGAGTTCCCGGCCGTCTGGCAAGCTGCTGACGCAGGGAACCAGGGTGAGAGGGCACTTAGGGACAGGGGGAGGGACACACTGCTCCTGCTCAGGAGCACCCCAGCTCCCAGCATCTCAGCTCCTGAGGGGCAAAGGATTAATGACAGCTCCAGCTCCAGAGCTGCCCTTTGGGGAGTTTCTGCTCCACTGCCACTTCAGACGGTCTGGGCAAAGGGTCAGGGAGCAGGGTACCAGGTGTGTCCCCATGCTTGGCTCCACTTGGGTCCCATGCAGCCAGTGACATCCTGTATCAGGGTAGCAAAGCTGCTTCCTGAGGAGCAGAGGGCACCCAACCCCCTGGCACTTCCAGTATGTTTTAAGAGAAATAAAAAAGAGCTGCTCCAGCCCTGTGCCTGGCTTTTGGGCTCTCCCGATGCCACCAGCCAGGGCCAATGTGGCTGCACAGTCCTCGGTGTGGACCTACAAGTGGCACTGGGAGCACTGAGCTCAGAGGCTGGTCCCACTCAGCTCAGAGGCTAAACCCTCCACTGCATGGCTGCCCAGGGAGCCTGGGCAGGGGGGAACCTGCATCCCACCATCCTCACACTGCCCTGCCAGCCTGGCTGCTGGAGGAGATGGCAGTGGTGCCCAGGGTGGCACAGCCACCAGCACGTATTGCTGTGACTGCCAAGTGTTTGGGGACCTCGGGAGTGAGCAGTGCCTCCACTGACAGCACGGCAAAGCTTTCCCACTGGACCCCAAGCAGCATCTGGCACCCTGGCATGAAGCACCCACCCCCAGCACCATCTCTCAGGGGCCTTGGCAGCGCCAAGGCTGGGCACAAGGCTGGCACAGCCCAGCAAATACCAGTCTCCTCCTCCGTACCCCAGGGCTGGCCCCAGCTGCAGCCGCCTCCCAATCCCACAGGATCGCAGCCAGACACCCCGGGAGACACAAAGGCTGCCCCGGGCAGGGCCAGGCTGTCTGGCAGCGCCAGGCTGCCCGGCCACGGGGCCGCGGGCAAGGGAAGGGCCCTGCCGGGGGGCACCCAGAACCTAAGCCCGAAATGGGGGAGAGGGGGAGTGCCCCCGCACAGGGTGGGTGATCAAAGTTGGGGGGGGTTGGGAAGTGGGGAGGAGGTTGAACTTTTGACCCGGCAGGCAGGAGCTGAGTGCATTACCTTAACGCGAGTTAAAAATAACTGTCTGGGCTCCTGCTCCCAGCCTGGCTGCAATTACAGCCTGGCACGGCTGCTCCGCAGCGTCCCCGTGCTGGCACCACGCCAGGTGGCAGGCGGCTCCCAACCACCCTCCCTCCCCCTGCTTCTCCTGCTCGGGGCTGCCTTTTTCCCTTTGTGTTTTTGGGTTGGGGTTGGGTTTCGGATTGGTTGTTTTCTTTTGGAGTTATTTTCCCCACCCCGCTCTTCCCACGCAAATCAAAGGCGACTGCTCTGTGCTCCCAGCTCCGGCGCCCCCTCACCCACCCAGACGGTGCCACCTCTTCAAAACCACCCCCAGCAAGGCACCCACGGCAGGGCACCCACAGCAACACCCACAGCACGGCACCCACAGCAGGGCACCCACAGCAGACCACCAAGACCAAGGCACCCACATCAAGGCACCCACAGCATGGCACCCAGAGCAGGGAACCCTCAGCAAGGCACCCACAGCAAGGCACCCACAGCAAGGCCACGCTGTCCTCCCTGCTGCCCGAGGGCATGGGCCACCAGCCTGTGCCGCCGGGAGGAGCCACCCAAGGTATAGCCAAAGGTCCTCCCCAAACTGACTGCACCAGGGGTGCACAACTGACACATGAGCACCACGCCCAAGTGCACACCTGGAGGTGTGCATGGAGAGACGTGTGAGCACGAGTGTGCAAGGAGACACGTGTGAGCAGGTGTGTAAGGAGACACGTGTGAGCAGGTGTGTGCATGGAAACACGTGTGAGCAGATGTGCAAGGAGACACGTGTGAGCAGGTGTGCATGGAGACACGTGTGAGCAGGTGTGTGCATGGAAACACGTGTGAGCAGGTGTGTGCATGGAGACACGTGTGAGCAGGTGTGTGCATGGAAACACGTGTGAGCAGATGTGCAAGGAGACGTGTGAGCAGGTGTGCATGGAGACACGTGTGAGCAGGTGTGTGCATGGAAACACGTGTGAGCAGATGTGCAAGGAGACATGTGTGAGCAGGTGTGCATGGAGACACGTGTGAGCAGATGTGTGCAAGGAGACACGTGTGAGCAGGTGTGCAGGGAGACACATGTGAGCAGATGTGTGCAAGGAGACACGTGTGAGCAGGTGTGTGCAAGGAGACACGTGTGAGCAGGTGTGTGCATGGAGACACGTGTGAGTAGATGTGTGCAAGGAGACACGTGTGAGCAGGTGTGTGCAAGGAGACACATGTGAGCAGATGTGTGCAAGGAGACACGTGTGAGCAGGTGTGTGCATGGAGACACGTGTGAGTAGATGTGTGCAAGGAGACACGTGTGAGCAGGTGTGTGCAAGGAGACGTGTGAGCAGATGTGTGCAAGGAGACACGTGTGAGCAGGTGTGCAAGGAGACGTGTGTGAGCAGGTGTTCACAAAAAACATGTAAGCACACATGCAAGGAAATGTGTGTCAGCACATGTGCAAGGAGGTGTGTGAGCAGGTGTGCAAGGAGACACATGTGAGCAGATGTGTGCACAGACAGATGTGCCCAGGCATATACAGGGACGCATGTGAGAAGGTGTGCACAGAGACATGTGTGACCATGCACACACAGGGACATGTGTGAGCAGGTTTGTGCACACACACAGGTGTCCAGGCATGCACACACATGTGCCTAAGTGTACACAGACACACACACATGTGCCCAGGTGTGCATACACACATGTGCCCAGATGTGCACAGACTCACATGTGCCCATGCATGCACACACACACGCCGAGGTGTGCACACACACGTGTGCCTAGGTGTGCAGACACGTGCCCAGATGTGCACACACACACGTGCCCAGGTGTGCACACACATGCCACACGCGTGCCTAGGTGGTGGCTGCCCTGCAGCATTGCTGCCTGCAGCTCCCTGTGCTCTGCCCAGCCCAGGCAAGGGCTTGCCCGCACCAGGGGATCCAGGTGGCAACGCCAGGCCACTGCGTGCCTCCCGTGCCAGCACCAGGGGCTTTGGGAAGCCTCCTCTGCCCCGCAGGCCTCAAGCTGAGCTGCATCACTGCTGCCTCCCTGCCTTGCTGGGTACAAAGTGCCCTGGCACCCAGAGGGCCAGCAGGAGCACAGCCCAGCCCCCTCCCTGCTGCCAAGCCCTGGCACAGCCCCAAGGGGCACATCCAGGTGCATGGGGCGGCAGATGGGTGCTGAGGAGGGGAAGGATGGGTCCCCTACTGAAAAAGTAGGCACCAGCCATGCAGCCCCCAACATCTCCCATCCTGCTGCTGACCCACCTGGGCAGCCCCCAGCTGCTGACCCCAGCCCACAGGACAGCTGCAGTGCTTGGGGAGGGGTGGTGGGGCCGGACCCTCATAGCCAGACCCACAGCAGGCTGATCTGGGGTGCTGGAGCATCCCGGCCGGGAGGGATGGGAGCAGCCTGCTCTGGGGGTCCCCGGGCTCCCTCCCAGCATCCTCCTCCTGCTGCTGCTGCTGCTCCCCGCGGCGGCTGAAAGCCAGCTCTGTGCTGGGCCTTTCAGCTCTCCTGGCTGGCGCCGGGCCAGGGCACCACATCATGATGAGCAGCTGCTGTGCAAGAGGAGCTGCAGCGGCAGCCCGGGCAGCCCGGCCGCCTGTCCTTCCCTAACCCAAGCCGCCGCTCACCTCGGCGCTCGGCAGCCACCTTCGGCGGCGGCCAGCAGCCGCCGGGCAAGTGTCTGCCTAATTAAACGTAACGGGAGCGGGAGACGAGCCCACGGCGGGTGGGGGTGGGAAAGCAGGGGGAAAGCAGCTGTCCCCCCGCAGGCAGGGCTGGGGAGCTCTGACCCTGGATCCTGCTCCAGAGCATCTCCATGGGAGATCCAACACCACAGTGGCAGGGGCAAAAGTGAATCCTGTATCCAGCTCCAGAGCATCCCCAAAGCACACCCAAGGGCATGGCAGCAGGGCTTGGGTTGGATGCCACGGATGAAGGGCTGGGGGTCCAACCGTGGCCCCAAACCCCACTGTAGTGGTGGGGAGGGAGATTGATCCCCTTGCTGCATGCTCCCTCTGCAAGGACACAGTGGGGACAAGTGTCCAACCCTTCTCCCTAACCCAAGGAACATCCTAATGCCAACAAGCACCCCAGCAAGAATCCTACTGCAAGGGGAAGCTAGGCCAAGGAGCTCCAGCTCACTGCCACATCACACCTGGCCTGACCCATGGAGGAGGTTCAGCCTCCTTGGGAAACATTCCTGAGGCTGTTCATGCACAAAGTCAAACCCCAGGAAATCCATTTCCCAGCACTGGGTACTGGTGCTCCCACCTCAGCCAGGGGCAGGCAGGAAGGAGCCTACCCAGAGAGGTTGTGGAAGTCTCCTTCTCTGCAGACTTTCAAGCCCCACCTGGATGTGTTCCTGTGTGCCCTGCCCTGGGTGATGCTGCTCCAGCAGGATGGGGGTCAGACTGGACGATCTCCAGAGCTCCCTTCCAACCCCTGCCATGCTGGGATTCTGTGCAGGAGGGATGCACAGAGGGAGGGACAGGGATAATGCTGTGCTGCCAGTGCTCTTCTGCTCCACAGGCTCTTAACCGGAGTTTATATTCCAGTGGTTATTAAAAATAAAGGGGGGAATAGCGGGGGGGGGGGGGGGGGGGGGGAGAGAAGGAAGCTAAGAGCAGAGCAAGCTGTTCATTTGGAGCCTGTCCCCTGGGTTTAATAAAGCCCCACTCACTGCTGTAGTATCATTTTTATGCTATCATAAAGCCAGACCATTTAGCAGGTTTGTGTTACTTCAGCAGTTAGCACGGCATGAAAAGCGATGCCAGAAGAAAGGGGGGAGGAAAAAAAATGAGAAGGAAAATGAAAACCTCCAAAAAGGAGAGAAAAAATGAGGTAGGAATGAGAAGAGGAGCTGAGGGGATTCCTCACAGCCATGCCACCAGCAGTCTGGAGCACGGCAGCTCAGGAGGATGCAAGCAGGCTCCTTCATCCCTGCCTGGAGTCAGGGACAGGCCAGGAGTCTCCAGCTCCAGCCCTGGGATACTGAAGGGTCACCTACCCCAACCTGGCCTCCCAAGGGACCCTGCCTGAGCTGTGGGAAAGGGTTGGAGGGTCCCCTCGCATTGGGGGGTACCCCAGGGGCATTGCACTGTGGGGATCACAGTGCTGGGGCAGCTGCTGCAGGGGCAGTTTGGGGGTGAAGCAGAGGGGGTTCCTGAGGTGAAGGAGCCGGTGGCTCCTCCTGGCCCCACAGCCCCCAGGCCAGCCAGGCTCTCAAGCCCCTCTGCTCCTACCCCGGGCAGCTCTCAGGGGAGCACCAGGCTCTCCCCGCTGCTGGAAAAATCTCCATATATGGAGAGGATGGGGATACAGGAGCTGAGCCAAGCCAAGCCAAAATACCCCATCAGGAGCCCTGACTGGTCAGCCCCAAGCTCATCTCACTGCCCAGGGCAGTGCCCTCTGCCAAGCCTCCCCGGGTCTGGGTGGTATGCACAGTGCTAGTCCCAGTACAAATGAATTGAGCCCATTGTGTGCCCCCAGAGCCCCGTCATCCCCAGAGTTATGTCACTCTGTCCTCACCATAACTGCCCCCTTCACCACTGTGCCACCCTCACAGCACGACACATGTCCTCACTGGCACCTGGGCTGCCCTCTGCAAGGGGCAAGCCATCCCCATCAGTCCCAGGAACTGGCTTTGAGCCTCTCCAGCCACACTGGGCAATGTCCCAAAGAGATGCACCAGTGCCCCCATCCAAGAGGGAAAGGGCAGGGCCTTGGGCAGAGAGTGGCATCAGTGATGGAGCCTTAAAGGATGCTCTTGCCATGCCCAGGAGGGGTTGTGCTCTAGGACAGGGCCACAGCTCTGCTCCCCTGACTGCAGCTCAGGGGTCACCATGCCCAGTGGGGAGCTGAAGCACCCCAGTACACCCCAGTATACCCCAAACCTTGGGCAGCAAGGACCAGACCCAAACGCCCTGTTTCACTCCTAATTCCTTTCCATCCTGCCCTGCAAGGGGAAGGTGACAGTCGGGTGGGGGTGTGTGTGGAGGGGTATCTTGCAGGGCAGCCCCCAGCCCTGAGCACACCGTGTTCGTGTTCCCGATTCCAGCAGGACCCAGCCTGCCGGTCCCCCGCGGCGGGAGCAGGCGCCACGCTAGCGACCCAGCAACACAAAGGAGGAGGAGGAGGTGTAGGGGAGGGCTGGGAAATTAAGGTTTTCAGCGCTGTCAGAGGCGCATCAAACAGGCATCCACCAGCTGATTGCTTGATTGTTATATTTTGGATGTCAAACCGGAGCAAGCAGAAACCTTTAGAATGCATCAGCGCCGCTGCCTTTTTGATGGAGGGTGTTGGTTTCCCATTAACAAGTGGAAAGCGTGAGCTGAAGCAGAAAACTTCAAGCGCTTTGGAACTGATAAAATAACAACTCCCTAATTAAGCAGAACTGTCAGTCAAGGGGGCGCCTGCTGCCCTGCATCGGGAAGCAGCAGCAGCAGCAGCAGCAGCTCCTGCTGCCACCGGCCCAGCGTGGAGCACGGAGGGGATGCACGACCCGGGGTGGGGGGAGAAGCCAGGGTGTCCCCCCACCCCCCAGGTGCTGGTCCCCCCGCTGAGCGTGGCTGAGGTGTTTGGATGTTGTGTCTGAGTTTGCCTAGCCTTAAAACCAGATCATGCAGCCAGCAGCTTAGAGAATCATGGAATTGTTTGGGCTGGAAAAGCCCTCTGAGGTCATCCAGTCCAACATCTACCCAACACCACCACGGCCACCAAACCCTGGCCCCAACTGCCATAGCCACAGGTTTCTGGAACACTTCCAGGGATGGGGACTCCACCACCTCCCTGGGCAGCCTGTTCCAACCCCTGACCACTCTTGCAGCAAAGAAATTTTTCCTCCTTTCCAACCTAACCCTCCCCTGGCCCAATTTCAGGCCATTTCAGCTTTGTGGGGAAGGAGAAGCCTGATCCCAAAATGCAGCCCAGCCAGCCCGGGGGACACATCCCTGATGGACTCATCAGACACCACAGCCAGGTGTGGGTGCAGCATTCCCAGAGCCAGCAGAACGAGGGAAGAGGTCCTGCTGGGAAAGTCCCCCAGCGTCAGAGCAGAGCAGGGAGGGTTTGGAGAAGCCCTGTAGTATCACCAGCAGTGCCTCATGGTGCCACAGTGCCCTCGCTCAGGCTCCCAGACCTCTGCTGTCCCACTTTACCCAGCATGGGAGGCTGCAGAGGAGCTAATTAGAGAGCAGCACATTACCAGAGCCCCCCAGCCCGACCCTGCCACGTTGGGCGATGAAAGATTCCCAGCCTGCCAGGCGCCTCCCAAGCCTGGGGCAGGAGGGACCTGGCTTCTCCAGGGGCTCTTTAATAAGCCACCAGCAGCTCGTTACTGAAAAACTAACTGCCCAGCAATCTGGGTGCTCCCTGGCACCAGAGCTGTCAGCCTGCCCCCAGGAGGGACACCTGAGGGCATCCACGGGATCTGTGGCAAGGGACTACCAGGAGGGACACAGGCTGTGGGGATTTAACCCCTGGCATGCTGGTATCTGAGGAGGCTGTCAAGCAAACGTCTCCACAAGCCACTTCTCACCCCAGGCTCTTGCCAGCTCTGACATTGCCAGCTCCAGCTGGGCATTGGGCTCCTACAGCATCAGGACAGGCCCTGGGGAACCCTGCCTGGCACTGACTTGTGCCAGGACAGAGATGTCAGGCAGGGTGTTTTGCTGGGGGGGATTAAGCCACAGTGCCAATGCCTGGGCAAGGGGCGCTGCCCGGAGGGAGCAGGCAGCAGCAGCGCAGGGCAGCAGATGGGCCAGAAAGGTGGAGAACATCCATTCCCGGGGTGCACCCAGGAGGGCACATCTGAGCAAACAGCTCCCTCGACCCCTGCACCCTGAGCCTGTCCTCCCTGCTTGCACATCAAGCACCACGAAGCCTCCACGGATGCAGCCCCCTCAAGAAAGCCACCAAGCCCACGCTGGGTGACAAGGCTCCACTGGCAGCACCCTGGGCAGTGCTGGTATGGTGACACAGTACCAGGCACCATTCTGACCCCAAGGGACAACAGGAAGGGCATGGGGGGCAAGGGCCAGGGTGGAACACCCCACGCTGCTCCCACACAGCCCTGGGGTGACAACTGACACGGAGAAAGGCCACTCTTTCTTTCCCGGGAGGATGCCCTTGGGGGTCACCCCTGCCAGGACTGATGTGGGCAGGAACTGCTGCAGTCACAGCCTGTCCTCACCAGGGGGGCCAGGAGCTGGTGCTGGCGTAGGCGGGGGGGGAAGCTTGTGCCACCAGGCACACCCAGACACACCCACGCAGTGCCACCGTCCCCTGCACAAGCCCTGGCACACCCGCAGAGGGCACAGGGCACTGCTCCAGCCCATGAAAGCCAGGGGTGGATCAAACCCCAGCACTTGCCTGTGACAAGGACAGCTGCAGGCCCTGCTGCCCCCAGCCAGGGTTCTTCCCACCCAGAGAGAGCTTTGCTCGATGGCTTTGGCTTGCGTGCCAGTGCCAGGAGACACAAGCACCCTCCTGCCTTGCTCCTGCCCATCCGTAACTGGGCACAAAAACTTGTTCATGGTCCTTGCTCCCCCAGAGCTGCCTTCAGGGAACCCAGCTGCAGAGTCCTCAAGCATCCCACACCCCAGTGACAGACAGGGCTGCATGGGAATCCCTCTGCTCGCCCCATCCAGCTCTCCAGCCACTGGACCACAGTGCTGAGAACCTCCCCAACATGTCCCCAGACCTCACACCCCTTGCTGTCCCCAACGGGTGCCAGCCTCCCTGAGACTGTTCTCTCCAGCACATGCTCAAGGCCATGCAGATCTCAGCCCAGGTGGAGGTTTGAGAGGCCCCCACACAACCCCGGCCACCTCCACAGCCCCGAAAACCCTCCCTTGGGGGATATCTCCACACCAGGGGGACACGAGCTGCCTCCTGCCCACCCATCAGGAGTAGGGCAAAGCAGAGAGGACACCCAGCCTCCACACTGCACCAGCTCCCACCGCCTGGCCCCGGTGCCACAGACAGAGTCTGCCCTCCCCGCCCCAACAGTGCTCTGTTTGCATCCAAGAAGGACACTCCCCGAAGGCAGGCTAGCTCTGGCTGGAGGGACAGAGCCAGGACACGCTGTGCCAGGACTGCAAGGCTGGCATTAGAGCCCCTGAAGCTTTGCTACACACTAATCACACTGGAGGTGACAGGGCTTAGGGGAGGGCTTAAGCAAACTGTCTCCTTTTTACTGACACCATCTGGACACAGCCTTGTCCCCCGGCCCAGCACAGAGCCTGGCAAGCTTCACCCAGAGAGGCAGGGGCCAGCCTCCCAGGACCTGGCACCTCCCGTGCCCTCACCCAGGCCTGGGACGGTCAGTGCGATGCATTCATCCTCAGGTCACACTGAGCAAGAAAGGTTCACTGCCCATGCCAGGGATTTCTGGCAAGACCTCAGTGCCAGCCAGGAGCAGAGCCCAAGGAAGCTACCGTGGGGACTGCTGTGTGGCCCCCCCAGGAGGGGCCACAGCCCTGAGAAAGGCAGGTGGTGCTGAGACAGAGGAGACACACCGGGTGACAGCCAGCTCAGAAACACCTGCTTGGGGACAGCCCTACCTCTGGCTGCCCTCCCAGGCATGCCACTGGCACTCAGGGGCCTGGCACGGCTGGGGTGCCCGCAGGCAAGGACAGGCAGAGCTGTGGCAGAGCGACTGTCATTCACGGTACCACAGTGCTTACACAGCAGCAGGAGAACCGGGAGCACCCTGCGTGCTGCCACCCTGCTGTCCCTGGCTTCCCCGGGGAGGACAGTGGCAGGGCACCCCAGCTCTGCCCGAGGACATGGCCCGAGCGGGTGAATTGAGGACCAGCTCACCCCGGTTCCAACACACACCACCACGAGGCGCCGGCTCCCCCCAGACTTGACCGAGCCCTCATCCCCCGCAGCAGCGAGGAACGCGGGGATCCCCCAGTAGTGAGGAACGCGGGGATCCCCCACCTTATCCCTTTCCCTCATCAGTGAGGAACGCGAGGAGCCTCCAAACGCCCCAGCCAGCGGCAAGCTCCGGCTGCCCGGGGGAAGCATCTGAACCCCGGCGCGTTTTCGGGGAGCAGGGGGGAAAGTTGCAATGGGTTGGGGTCGGGGGTACGGGGGGTAGTCAGGTACCTTCCAGCCGGCCGAGCTGTTGCTGTCGCCTTTATCCTTAAAGTAGGGAACGTATCGCACCATCCAGTCGTAGATCTGCGAGAGCGTGAGGCGCTTCTCGGGCGAGCTCTCGATGGCTTTGGTGATGAGATCGGCGTAGGACAGGTTGCCCCAGGCGTTCCTCCGGGAGGTCTTGGCCTTGCGGAGCTGCCCGACGTCCGCGCCGGGGGGCGGCAGGGAGGCGGCGGCCGCTGTTCTGCGCTCCGCCGGGGCCGCCGCGTTCTCGGCTCCCTCCCCGCCGGCGGCCGCCAGCGCCGGGGGTCTTCCCGCCGCGCCCCCCCCATCCTCCTCCTCCGCCGCGAAGTCGGGGTGGGGGAGAGGCCAAGTGCAGGACCGGGGCCGGCTCTGCGGCTCGAAATCCGGGTCGATCTCCACCTGATGCGCCTGGAGCTTTTCTTCCATGGTCCCCTCCCCGCCGCTCCCGCCCCCTCCCAGGCCCCCAAGCAGCCCCCTCCCCGCAGTTACGGTCGGTTTCCACCAGAGAAAAAAAAAAATCAAAAAGACCCCCAAAAGCACGGGAGGGAGAAGAGTGCGAAGAAGGCTCCAAGCTCGGCTGGAGCGAAAGAAGGGCAGGAGGAGCCACTCCGTGCGCCCGGGTCCAGGATGGGCGCAGGCGGCGGGCGCAGCCCGAAGTCCGGCGGAGCTCTCAGGCGGCTCTGCCCGGCTCCGCGCCGGGGAGCGGACGGCTAACGGGAGAGACGAGCCGGGGGAAACGCTGCATATTCATCGGTGGCGATTCCGGCCCCGGGCGAGACGGGGAGTGGGTTGGTTTTTGGTTTGGTTTTGGTTTTTCTGGGTTTTTTTGTTTTGTTTTTGGTTTGTTGTTTTTTGTTTTGTTATTTTGTTGTTTTTTTTTTTTTTTACCAGCCGCGGAGCTCCGGAGTCGTTCCCGGCACGATGGCCAGCGGGGCGGCTGCGGGCGGGCAGGGCGCGGGGTTTGCCGCATCCATCGGCGGAGGCTGCACCGGAGCTGGCGGCGCGGTCAGGCAGCAACAGATGAACTGGCGGGCGGCATCCTCAGCTAGGAACCGGCGTACTCCGGGGCCGGGCGGCGGGGCACCTGGGCGGGGAGAAGCGGGATGGAGGTGGGTGTCGCGGGGAAGCCCCTGGCACGGCGGGCGCGCAGTCTCCCCCCCTCTCTCCTGGGGCGGGCTGCCCGGCGCTAAGTCCGGCGGCGCGGCGGAGCCATGCTGGCGGGCGGCACGCACCTGACAGCGCCGGGCGAGGGCGGCGGCGGCGGCGGGCGGGCGGTGGCGGGCGGCTCCCCGCCCCTACGCCCCCCCGCTCCGTTTCAGCGGCCGCGCACCTGCCCGCCGCCGCCGCCGCCGCCGCGCTGCCGCCACGGAGCGGGCGGGCCACATGCTGGGGCGGCTGCCGGTCGGTCGCTTGCTCGCTGTCTCGCTCGTTCCTTCCTTCCCTCCCTTCGCCGTGCCCGTCCCCGAATGCGGGCGCCGCCGTGACACAGGGGGAGGGCCCGGAGGGGCGGGGGGAGGGCGGAAGAGGGGAGTGCCCCAGCGCCGCACGGGGCAGCGGCGGGGCGGGACGGAGCGAGTGGCCCCGGCTCCCCGGCCTCCCACCCCCAGTGCCCGCCCCGGGGCCGCCGACCCCCAGCAGCGGTACGGCCCCACGTGCGCCCCGGGCGCCCCCCTCCCCCCCCATTGTTGCCCCGAGCCGCCGCCACCGCCTCATTGGCGGGAGGTGCCCGGCGGGCACGCCCCCCCAGCCCGCCCATTGGCGCGGCGCCGGCGGGACGCGGGGCGGAGGGAGGGGGGGATTGGTAGGGAGGGGAGGATCGGCCCCGCCCCGCAGATGACGTCACGGGCGCCGGCTGCAGCGGCGCGTTGCCCCGGGCAACGCGGCCAGGGGAGGGACATGAACACGCCCCCGTGCCATGGGAACGCCCCTCGCTCCGGGAGACTTATCGACAGGCCCCGCCCTTGCCCACAGGCCCCGCCCCATTGTGTGATAGCTCCGCCTCCTTGTGTGATAGCCCCGCCCCGATGTCACCTAGCCCCTGCCCACTCTCTCAAGGGCTGTCCCCGGCCTGTCCTGTCCCGTGTGGGGCTGTCCCCGTGGGAGGGATGACCCCGTGGGTGGCTGTCCCCGTGGGCAGGCCTGTCCTCGTGGAGCGGCTCTCCCCGTGGGGTCACTTTCCCCAACGGAGGGAGTTGTCCCTGTGGACTGCCTGTTCCCATGTGGGTCCCTGTGTGGGACCTATGCTGTCCCAATGGAGTGGCTGTCCCCATGGGGTCAGCCCTGTAGGGCCTGGCGCTACCCTGCCTGCCCACAGCTCCCCAGGCCCCACCCGGGGTCCCATGCCCAGGGCCAGCCCCACTCCCTGCCCCATCCCCACCAGCCAGGCATGCATGGTGAGAATGAGGTCAGACCCACAAAGTGCACCCGGGGCTGGGGCAGATGCCTGCAGCCTCGAGTGCCTTGTGCTGGGCCCAGGGGGCAGGAGGGCAGCTGGGTGCCTCAGAGCCTGCCTGTCCTCCTGTCCCCCGTGTCTGGGGCTGGTGCCCTGCCTGTCCCCACATGCCTCTGGCACCGTGTGGTCACACTCCCCTAACCCCCACGAGGTGCAAATGGCTCCACATGCCCACAGATGCATCCCTCACCCTGCACCCACTGGTGACTCGTGCCTGCTCCAGCACTGCAGCTCTGTGTCCCCCACCTTTGTCCCTACCCCCCCTCATACACTGTCTGTCTGCCTTTAGCCCCCGTGGGACTGCTGCCTGCTCTGCCCATCCCCACTGCAGACCCATCCCTCCCCACCCACCATGGCTTGCTTGCTCTGGGGACCCTGTCACCGACTAGGTTACTCTCAGGCTTTGTCACTCTTGCTGTCACCAGCTGTGCCTCCAACGGACTCTTTCACTCCACAGGCACATGGGATGTTGCTCTTGCAGCCCCATCCACTGTCCAAGGGGATGGGCTAAGGTTACCCAAGCAACTACACAGAAGCTGATGGCTCCAGCCTCGAAGTGCTCGGCTGACAGCTCTGAGAACAAAATCCAGTCCCAAATAACTCACCAGTGCCACACAAGAAGTGTGGGACAGGGGACGGGAAGGGACCTGACACCTGCCCTGCTTCACACAAACGGCGGCTGCAGTGCCGCGGCCGTCCCTAGGGGCACGTCCCAGCAAACTGCGGGGTGAGGCTGCATTCCCCGACCCCCTGCCACCAGATGGGGACCTGCTGGCCAAGTCCCCCATCTACTGGTTCGGCTGGTTCAGGTGGGCTGAGTCAGGCTGGCACCAGATGTGCCTTGGCCAGCCTGCCTGGGGCCACACAGGGTGTGTGGTGCTGGAGCAGCCTTGGATGGACCTGACCCCAAATCCACCCTGTTACTGCAGACCCCAGCGTGGAGCCAGCCTCCACATCCTCCTGTGCCTCCCTCCTCCCCAGAATGTTCCTCCTGGGATCTATCCCAAATTTCTGTGCTGTATCTTACACCCACGGTCTCCTTCCCCTACCCCAGAGCCTGAAGGCAGGATCGTTCCCTCCTCCCTCGTAGCCTTTTGCCCATTTGGAGCCTGGAGATGTTTCCTTCCTCAGCCTTGCCTTTATTAGCCAAAACCCTCCCACATTTCTCACCTGCTCTTCCAGCCTTGTTTTTCCAGCACAGACACAACGCCCAGCCCCAAGCTCTGAGCCGAGTGGGAGGGTCCCAACCTGCACAGCCCTTCCCGTGCTGCTTCCATGAGCTTTCTCCTTGCTGGGTTGTCACCCGGTGTCTCCAGCAGCATTTCTCCTGCACTGCAGTGGCTACATCTCCCTGTGATCAGCCTGAGCTGCTTCATCCCTTGGGCAATAGAGCTAAACCCTCCCTGCCAGCTCAACCCTGTGCTTGATCAATACCTTGAGTCGTTTTGGTTGGAAGAGACTTTCAAGACTAGATGGAGGAGGATGGAGGCTCCCTATGGGGAGTCCCATGGAAAGCCAAGGGGTGATGGGGACAAGTTACAGCTGGGGACATTCCTATTGCAGGGAAATGTTTGCCCATGAGAGCAGGCAGAGATTGGAATCATCTCCCAAGGGTAGCAGTGGAGTCCCCTGCACTGGGCAGTTTCAGACTCAGCCTGCCAGGGTGCTGAGCCAGCTCATTGCAACTGCACCAGCACCTAGGGAGGTTGGAGCAGAGGATCCTTGGGGCCCCTTCCAAGCTGGCAGTCTGGGATTGTGTGAAGATCATTAAGTCCAACTGTTAACCCAGCACTGCTGTAGGAACCCAGTGATGCAGGGACATGCTGGTCTTGCTCACCTGCTGCCTCAGTTTCCCCCTGTAAAGCCACCCAGGGTGGCTGCTGGTGGTGAAGGTGACAGTCAGCTGCTGGATGGCTTCCCAGCTCCAGCAACCAAAGCTGCCCAGTCCTTGCTTGCCCAAAGTCTCATCCCTGGCCCTGAGGATGCAGAGCAGCAGGTTTCTGGGTTCAGGTGGCCCCAGCCAAGGCACCTGCAGGTCTGGAGAGGAGGGGGTGGCTGTTCAGGCCTCACACAGCCCAGTAGCAGCACAGGGCTGGCTTCCAGCATCACCTTCCCCAGCACCTGGTTAATGATCACTTAAGTGCCTGGCACCAGGCAGGAGCTGCTCGATTAAGCCAGCTGCACGCTGCCACTGTCCCTGTTAAGCAGTAGGTCCTGCTGCTCCTCCACCCTGTTATGGGGAGAGGCAGACTCAGGAGCAGAGCTGGGGCCTGGAGCTATGGAGCTGCCACATCTCTCCCCCACATCCCAGGATGCCTCCAGAATCCCAGTGCCTGGTCTCAGGTGCCCACCACACTGTGTGGCCCTGCCTGGGCACACACACACGGGGGGGTCTGCAGGGTAAGCACAGGGATTTCAGAGGGTTTTAAGAGTCATAACCTTCCTGCATCTCTCACCAGCAACACCAGCCTTATTTTCCCAGGGTCTGGGGTTGAAGAGCAGAGCAGAGCCCAGCTGAGCAGTAGCAGCAGGGAAGGGGCAGATGTGGGTGGCTGGAGGTCCACACACACATCTCCTCACTCTCCAGCATCCTTCCTGTGGCCAGCACAGCCCTTACCCAATGCAGCTCCCTGCTCTACCCTTCCTCTACTGGCTTCCAGCAGTGTCTAAGCAATGGCATCCTGTGGGGTACAGTGCTCCCCTCCTCTCTTCCACCTGGGTGGGGAGTGGAGCTCCTCTGGTTTGCTCTTGATCATGATGAAGCCACTCAGCACCATGTGAAGCTCATGGCTCAGGAAGGGTTGCCTTACACAGGTGTGTCCAAGGTGCCCAGCACCTCCAAGTTGGGAAGAAGGAGGGAATGAAAGGGGAAATGGGACCTCAGTGAAGACGGAGTGAGCAGAACCAGCTCTGATACCAGCTCTGATCCTGCCACAGCTGTGAGCTGCTCCTTGCAAGTGAGCATGGCAGTGAGGGGGCTGCAGCTGCCCTGACCCAGCACTGCCTCCCAGAAAGCACCAAAGCTGAGCACACCATCAGTGGAGAGATGTTCCAGTGCATGGGGACTGGGGGATACTCCTTGTTGCTTCAAGTCACCTGCAAAACCGACCTGAAGGGACTTGGAATGGTCTGAACAGAAGGACTTCCAGTGTGCACCATGCTGAGCCCCGTGGCAACTGCTCCCTGAGGCAAACCTTCCTTGTGCCCCCCAGAGCTGGGGCAGGGACCACACTCACCAGCAGGAGGCATGAAGGGAGAGGGGCCAGCTGTGGGATGAGGAGCATGAGCAAGAGGAGAAGGAAGAGGAGGAGAGCTGCTGCTCCAGACATCTCCCCACCAAGTGGATCCATGGCAGGGTGATGCAGCCTGAGCCCCTGCTCCATCATCTTTCCTCAGCTCTGAGTAGAGCCAAGGCTTGGTGTCCTTGCCTGGTGCTGGTGTCACCTCCCATCCTACCAGACCAGTAGCACCTCCATCTTTCTTCCACCTGAATGATTCCAGCAGCATCCCATGCAGACCCCCTCCTGTGCAGACCCCTTCTGCCCTTTGTCCACTCCAGATTCGGGGTGTGTAGAACAGTTTTAAGCTGAAAGAGTGAAGATTTAGACTGGAGATGAGGAAGAAATTCTTGGGGGGGGGAGGGGTAGACACTGGAACAGGTTGTCCAGAGAGGTTGTGGCTGCCCCCTCCCTGGAGGTGTTCAAGGCCAGGCTGGATGAGGCCTTGAGCGAGCTGGGCTGGTGGGAGGTGTCCCTGCCCATGGCTTCCATCCACTTGGAACTGGATGAGCTTTAAGGTCCCTTCCAACCCAACCCATTCTGTGATTCTCTGATGCTTCTATGATTTGCACCTGAGGACTGTTTTGAAGCTCCCATCTCCTTCACTGTCCCTGCTGGACAGGTCCAGGCTGCAAAGCAGAGCCTGGTGGTGTTGGAGCTGCAGGAGCCAAGGAGGGACCATGCTGGACAGTGCCCCTCTGGAAGGCAGATGGAGATCTCTGCCCACACAAGAGAACACCAAGGACTGCGCTGGTGACTGATCTGTCTCACTGCCAAGCTGCAGCAACTCAGAGAGCCCAGGCTGCAAGGGCTCTGCCCTGCCAACGCAGTCTGGCCAGGTGGGAGGAGAGCTGGGAGTGGGAGGCAGCTCCTGAGCACCCTCCTCACCCTGCAGCCCACCACACTCAGCTCAGGCCACCCGGCCAGCCCCCTGCTCCCAACAGAAACCAGCAGCCAGGTTTTGCTCACGAGTTTCTGCAGAGAGCTGGGGTGGGAAGGACCAAGAAAACCCCAGCAGCACATGGCAGGCTTCTGCTGTGCTTTGAGAGGCTTGCAGCACTTCCTGGGGGATGAAAATGCACCCAGGAGCTAAGTGGGGCTTGGCAAGGCTGTGAGCACCGAGGCCATGCAGGGCTGCGGGAGGCGGTGGCGCGGAAGTGTCTCAGGCGGCGCGGATTGAAAACTGCTTCCATGGAACACCGAGTGGAGGGAGATGATGGAGTCAGAATGAAATATTTTTACTTTCCTGAGATGAGCTTTGGTGTTTTGACATGATGAGAATAAACATTTTGACACTGCTGAAACGAGAAAGTCAAAGTGATGCTGCGAGGCTTCTTCCTGGAGGAAATGGCAGCGGATCGGCAAGTTCCCAGGGAAGGATTTGTGTGCAGTAAAGCTCTGGGTTCTGGTGGGAAAACATCCCAGTGTTTGCCTTCCACCTGGTGGGAAAACATCCCAGTGTTTGTCTTCAACCTGGTGGGAAAACATTCCAATGTTTGCCTTCAGCCTGGTGGAAACCATCCCAGTGTTTGCCTTCAACCTGGTGGGAAACCATCCCAATGTATTCCTTCAACCTGGTGGAAACCATCCCAATGTTTGCCTTTAACCTGGTGGGAAAACCATCCCAATGTATTCCTTCAACCTGATGGGAACCATTCCAATGTTTGCCTTTAACCTGGTGGGAAAACCATCCCAATGTATTCCTTCAACCTAATGGGAAAACCATCCCAATGTATTCCTTCAACCTTGTGGAAAACCATTCCAATGTTTGCCTTCAACCTGGTGGAAAAACCATTCCAATGTCTTCCTTCAACCTGGGGGAAAACCATCCTAATGTATTCCTTCAACCTGGTGGGAAAACCATCCCAATGTATTCCTTCAACCTGGGGGAAAACCATCCCAATGTATTCCTTCAACCTTATGGGAAAACCATTCCAATATCTTCCTTCAACCTTGTGGAAAACCATCCCAGTGTTTGTCTTCAACCTAGTGGGAACCATTCCAAAGTTTGCCTTCAACCTGGTGGAAAAACCATTCCAATGTCTTCCTTCAACCTGGGGGAAAACCATCCCAATGTATTCCTTCAACCTGGGGGAAAACATCCTAAATGTCTTCCTTCAACCTGGTGGGAAAACCATCCCAATGTGTTCCTTCAACCTTGTATAAAACCATCTCAATATATTCCTTCAACCTGGTGGGAAAACCATCCCAATGTATTCCTTCAACCTTGTGGAAAACCACCCCAATGTATTCCTTCAGCCTGGGGGAAAACCATCCCAATGTTTTCCTCCAGCCTGGTAAGGGAGCAGGTTTCCAGGAGAGACCTGGGTCAGGCTCTTGCAAGGCACCAGAGTCGTCTCCTGGAGCTGTGTCATGGAGGCAAAGTGGCCTCCATCCTGCCTGGGAAAGAGAAGGGTGGGGAGGGATGGACCAACCCCTGTGCACCTTGAGGTTGGGAGCAGGGAATTCTGAACCTTTTATCCATGAAAGGGCCACAGGCAGGCCAACAGCTGCAGGGTTTGTCCCCTCCTCTAGGTCCACATTCACACTCCCCTCATGTCAAGCCAATTGCATCACAGCAGCACTAAATTAGAATCCCAGAATGAGGGGTTGGAAGGGACCTTTGGAGATCATCAAATCCAACCCCCTGCCAGAGCAGCATCACCCAGGGCAGGGCACACAGGAACACATCCAGGGGGGGTTGGAAAGTGTCCAGAGAAGGAGACTCCACAACCTGTCTGGGCAGCCTGCTCCAGGCCTCCAGCACCCTCACACCAAGGAAGTTTCTCCTCATGCTGAGGTGAAACCTCCAGGGCTCCAGCTTGTACTCATTGTTCATTTTAACACTGAAAGTATTTCATTGCTTTTATTTGGGGGAACGTCAAGAATGAATGTTTTTAGTGGAAAACAAGAACTGCTGCATTTGGAAGGGCTGGAGCTGTACTGCAAACCCAAGCAGAAGCTTCAGGAGAAGTCTGATGGAGCTGAGAGCTCCAAGTGTTTATTTTTTTTTCCATGTGACATAAGTTGGGTGGAAAATTCCTGCCTGTTAGCCTTTGATATAGGCTGTTGGTGTCACACTTTGCTCCAGAGCAGTGCTTAGGGAAAATCCTGCTCCCTAATCACAGTTCCCAGTGCTAATTCTGTGTGATTAAACACACCTCTGCTGGACAGAAAATGATGCATCTCATGCAACAAGTTCATGAACCCTCTCATCTCACCTGCTGGCACTGCTCCCTGCTTCTCCTTCTGTCACCTGAGACTAGGGAGCAGAGCCCAACCCCCTCCTCACTCCAACCTCCCTTCAGGGAGCTGTAGAGAGCAATGAGGTCTCCCTCAGCCTCCTCTTCTCCAGGCAGAACACTCCCAGCTCCCTCAGCTGCTCCTCACCAGCCCTTCCTCATCTTTGCTGCCCTCCACTGGGGCCATGTCCAACACAAAGGCAGTAAAACCTCTCCAGCCCAGCACTCTGGCCCCTGTCTCCACACCAAAAGGCTGCAGCAGCTCCTCTCTGGGCTCAGCATCACCCTGACAGCTCACAGCCATTTGTCACCTTCTCCCCAGGCAGAGTCTCCATCACCTAAGGGAGGGTGGTTTTGGCAAGCAACCTTAGTAGGGTGTCACTAGCTCCTAGCTCTGCTGTCCCCCAGGGGAGGGTACAAAGTCCTTGCCAGAGCCTCATTTTCACAAAGAATCACAGAATGGGTTGGGTTGGAAGGGACCTTAAAGCTCATCCAGTCCCAACCCCCTGCCATGGGCAGGGACACCTCCCACCAGCCCAGCTTGCTCAAGGCCTCATCCAGCCTGGCCATGAACACCTCCAGGGAGGGGACAGCCACAGCCTCCCTGGGCAACCTGTGCCAGTCTCTCCCCACCCTCACTCTAAACAATTTCTTCCTAATGCCTCATCTAAATCCAGCTTCTTACAGTCTGAAGCCATCATCTCTTGTCCTGACACTCCATGACCTTGTCAAAAGTCCCTCTCCAGCTCTCCTGTACGTAGGATCACTCAAGCATCAAAAAAGCCTTTAGAAAGCATTAAACCCAACCATATTTAGCAAACTCTTGCACTGCATCCATGCCCAAATTCCTGCAGCTGGGTGATGCAGTACTGATGGACAACAGGGCTTGTGTGGGGGCATCACTGCATCTTTAGCACCCATGGGGTTGGCAGGGGGGGCTGTGCCAACCCCAGCAGAAGGCACTGACTGGCAGCTGAGCTTCTTTAGGGGGCTCCCTCCACCTCCTGGGCCCTCACAGGGGACTGTGCCCCATCTCCCTGCACTCTTCTCTGCCCCATGTCTTGCCAGGACCCTGCTGACCTGGAGGACCAGCATCAGCCACCTCCCCCAGTGTTTCCCAGTGTCTCTCCTTGTTGCCCAGGGAGGCTGTGGCTGTCCCCTCCCTGAAGATGTTCCAGGCCAGGCTGGATGAGGCCTTGAGCAAGCTGGGCTGGTGGGAGGTGTCCCTGCCCATGGCAGGGGATTGGATCTGGATGAGCTTTGAGGTCACTTCCAACCCAAATAATTTTATGAACCTACGAAAATGGCATCCCAGCCCCCATCACCCCTCCAGGTGCTGCACAGGGGCTTCCCCAGCATCCCAGACAGGCTTTGCTCTGCACATCCACAACAGGAGCTTGGAATTTGCAAGCCCAGTGGCTCAGCCCTGGATCAGTCCCAGCTTCTTCAGTAGCTTCAGCCTCGATTTGGATTTGGAGGCAAAAGCATTCCTCTGGAGCTTGCATCCTAAAGCAGCATCCAGGAATGCCTGCCCCAGTGCTTCCTGGTTAGCCTCATTGGCTGAGTGAGCCCCAGAGTGCTGCACACACTGAGTGTGTCAGAGCAGATACTGTCAGCAGTGAGACTACCTCTGCTGGCACCCCCGGACACACACCAAAGACTTGCTTCAGTCTTTCCCAGCTGCCTCCCACGTTTCCAGAGAGCCTCAGCTCTGGCAGGTCTCTTAACCCTTCCCTTCCTTTGGCTGATGGATTTTGATTTCCTCTCCTCTCCTCCTCCTCTCCTCTCCTCTCCTCCTCCTCTCCTCTCCCTCTCCTCTCCTCTCCTCTCCTCTCCTCTCCTCTCCTCTCCTCTCCTCTCCTCTCCTCTCCTCTCCTCCTCCTCTCCTCTCCTCTCCCTCTCCTCTCCTCTCCTCTCCTCTCCTCTCCTCTCCTCTCCTCTCCTCTCCTCTCCTCTCCTCTCCTCTCCTCTCCTCTCCTCTCCTCTCCTCTCCTCTCCTCTCCAACAGCAACAATGGCTTTGTCCAACTCTTTGTTGTCCAGTTACTCCTCTGGGCTCTTCTCCACCAGCACCAGAGGGGAAAAATTACAACTCAAAATCCACTTGATGTGGACTGAAGTCAATTGTTTCAGGTTAACTCATGGAATCTTGGAATCACAGAATGGTCTGAGATGGAAGGGACCTTAAAGCTCATCCAGTGCCAACCCCCTGCCATGGGCAGGGACACCTCCCACCAGCCCAGCTTGCTCAAGGCCTCATCCAGCCTGGCCTTGAACACCTCCAGGGAGGGGACAGCCACAGCCTCCCTGGGCAACCTGTGCCAGTGTCTCCCCACCCTACTCTCAACAATTTCTTCCTCATCTCCAGTCTCAGTCTCCCCTCTCCCAGCTCAAAGCCATTGTCCCTTGTCCTGTCACTCCCAGCCCTTGTCAAAAGTCCCTCCCCAGCTCTCCTGGAGCCTTTCAGGTACTGGAGGCTGCTCTGAGGGCTCCCTGTAGCCTTCTCTTCTCCAGGCTGCACAGCCCCAGCTCTCTCAGCCTGTCCCCACAGGGGAGGTTCTCCAGCCCTCTGGACCCTCTCCCGCAGTTCCATGTCCTTCTTGTGCTGGGGGCACTAGAACTGGGCTCAGTGCTGCAGGTGTGGTCTCCCAAGAGGGACAGTGCCATGCAGCACCATGCCTCCCCCCACCTCCACCCAGTCACCACCTCGCCTGGAACCAACACTGCCAGCCCCTTCCCCACAGCCCCCTCCTATCCAGTTAGGGCTCCCCCAAAGTTAACTCTGTGCTTCACAGCTGAGTTACAAACCCCAGAGCCCGTGGACTGCTGGCCCCTGGCTGCTGTTGTCCCTCCCCACCTCCTTGGCAGGCTCCCGGTGCAGGGCTGTGGCTGCCTTCCCGGAGCACACCCGGAGCTCGCTGCTTCCCAAGCCTGCCTTGGAGCAGGAGCAGGAATCAGGCAGTGAAACCCCAGCCTGCCTGGCCAGCCTGGTTGAGAAGGGCCATCTGGCCTAGCTTGTGGTCCAAGCTGAATGTGCTGGATGGCTTTGAAGGTCACCAAGCAGAGGCTGAAGAAGCTGCCAGATATTGACACTGAAATACCTGAACTGAGGAGTGGGGGGAGCAGAAGGTCTGCAAGGAAGGGTCTGGGGGTACCTGGAATCATGGAATTGTTTGGGTTGGAAAAGGACTCTGAGGTCATCCAGTCCAACCAGCAACCCATCACCACCATGCCCATCGAACCATGGCCCCAAGTGCCATGGCCACAGGTTTCTGGAACACCTCCAGGCATGGGGACTCCACCACCTCCCTGGGCAGCCTGTGCCAATCCCTGACCACTCTTGCAGCAAAGAAGTTCTACTAATCTCCAACCTAACCCTCCCCTGGCACAGTTTCAGGCCATTTCCTCTCCCGGGGAGCAGAGCCCAACCCCCATCTGACTGCAGCCTCCTCTCAGGGAGCTGTAGAGAGCAATGAGGTCTCCCTCAGCCTCCTCTCCTCCAGACTGAACACCCTCAGCTGCTCCTCCCCAGCCTTTCCCCAGCTTTGTTGCCCTTCTCTGGACACCTTGCCTGCTCCCACCAGGAGCCCAGAGCAGAGGAGCAGGGCTGTCACAGCTTGTGCACACACACACACATAGGTGTGCACACCTCTGCATGCAGATACTGCCATGTGTGCCAGCTCAGCTGCAGCCTACCTGCTCACACCCACACACACATGTGCCCAGGGTCATGCCCATGTCCCTGCACGCACACAGCTGCATGCACATGCACCACACACACACACAGCTGCATGGACATGCACCACATACACACACAGCTGCATGGACATGCAGCACACAGAGAGAGCTACATGCAACACACACACACACAAAGGTGCATGCACATGCACCACACACACACAGAGAGCACCACATACACACACAGCTCCATGGACATGCACCACACACACAGCTGCATGCATCTGCACCACACACACAGAGCTGCATGCACATGCACCACACACACACACACAGAGGTGCATGGACATGCACCACACACACACACACACACAGAGCTGCATGCACATGTATCACTCACACACACACAGAGGTGCAGGGACATGCACCACACACACACACACACAGAGCTGCATGCACATGTATCACACACACACACAGAGGTGCATGGACATGCACCACACACACACACACACAGGTGCAGGGACATGCACCACACACACACACACAGAGCTGCATGCACATGCACCACACACACACAGAGGTGCATGCACATGCATCCCACACACACACACAGAGGTGCAGGGACATGCACCACAAACACAGAGCTGCATGCACATGCACCACACACACAGGTGCCCGGCTGAGGTGCTCCATGACAGGGACTCACAAACCTTCCCAGTGCAGCCCTGTGGCTCTTCCCCTCCTGCCAGCACTGACAGCCCAGGGCCAGCTGCCTGATGGATGGCCACAAAGCCAGTTTGTCCCCAGAGCTGCTGCCAGTTCACCAGGCAGGTCCTGCACCCAGAGCCTGGGCACCACAGCCTTGTCCCAGTCCATCTGCACCCCATGCCTGTTCCTCACCAGGCTTTTCCCTGGGGCTGAGCTGTTGCTTCTCCTCCTTTTTCCCAGTTGGGTGGGCAGCCCTGGGGGCTTCCCATCCACAACCCCCAGTGCCATCAAACCCAGTCAGAGCTTCAGCAGGCAGAAATGCCCTTGAGAAGCACTTCTCACCTCTAAGCCAGGCATCTGCACTTGAGGCTTGTGCCAGGGAACATTCTTCACCTTCCATAGCCCCAAGTCAGGGTGAAGCACCCCCATCCCACCAGGAGTCCATCAAAGCCCTTTTCCAAGGGAGCTGTCACCTGTGTGGGAGGGAGGTGAGATGCTGAGTGTGGGACTGCCAGCCATAAAATCATAGAATCATAGAATGGTGGAGGTTGGAGATCATCCAGTCCAACCCCCTGCCAGAGCAAGGGCACACAGGGCAGGTCCAGGGCATCCAGATGGGTCTTGAAAGACTCCAGAGAAAGAGACTCCACAACCTCTCTGGCAGCCTGCTCCAGGCCTCCAGCACCCTCACAACAAAGTTTCTCCTCCTGTTGAGGTGGAACCTCCTGGGTTCCAGTTTGTGTCCATTGCCCCTTGGCCTATCCCAGGACACCACTGGCATGAGCCTGGCCCCTTCTTGCCCCCCACCCTTCAGCTGTTTGTAAGCATTGCTCAGATCCCCTCTGGGGCTGCTCCTCTCCAGGCTCACCAGCCCCAGGGCTCTCAGACTCTCCTCCTCACAGAGATCTTCCAGGCCATTCAGCATCCTCACAGCCTGCATTGGACTCTCTTGGCTGGGTCTCGGGGAGCAGCCCTGAGCGGGACACGGCCGGCGTGAGGCAGGGAGCAGGGAGCGGCAGAAGGATCAGAGAGGGGCTCGCTGCTGCTGGGCTGAGCCGGGGCCTTGCCGGGAAGCCTGAGGCGGATTCCCGAGTGCCAGGCTGCGGAGCCCACGCTCGGTGCCGCTCCAGCCTCCGGCTCAGCGCCGCTGGCCGCACACCCGGCGGCGCCGGGCAAGGGACTGCGAGCAGCCCCGGGCCAAGCACCGCCTCTGTCCTGTGGAAAATTACAGACCCCTGCGCTGAAAGGTTTGGGTGTTTGGGTTTGTTCCCTGTTTGTGCAGGTATTTCTCGGAGGCTGTTTCCAGGCGAGCGCAGGGCTGGGGCTGCAGCTAACCCAGCAGCCTGCGCTCCAGCATTCCTGCGGCGTGGGCCAGCGGGGACCTGCTGACCCGACAGGAGAGGTCAGGCAGGAGAGGACAGGCAGGAGAGGACATGCAGTTCCCAGCCTCTGCCCACGGGGAGGGAGAAACGGGAGGCTTTCCAAGAGCGCTGGAGCTCAGCTCCCGGGACAGCCCAAAGTAAGGCGCGGCCGCGTCTGCAGGCGCTCAGCTGCGCACACAGGCAGCCCGGGAGGAGAACCCATCCCAAGGCAGCCCGAGAGAAGAGCCCATCCCTAAATATCCCAAGAGGAGAATCTGGCAGCAAGCCTGACCCCCCTCCCCTCCCCACACGCCCTGCCTGACACATGGCCCAAACCCCAGAGCTGTGCCCACCCACCGGCTCCTCTCCAGCAGCTCGAACAAACAGCACTGTGATTGGGATTGGCACTGCTGCGACAGAGAGGGGCAACAGGCAAGCTGCTGGACAGGGGCAGGAAGGGACCTCTGAGAATTCCTTCTCACTCCACATCTGCACCACCCCATGCAAGCTCTGACCCACGGCACAAAACCTTCATGTCCTCAGCACCCAGGCACATGGAGATGCACCACAGCAGCAGCCTGGAAGAGCTGCAGCATGGAGGGGTCCAGCACCTCAGAGCCCAGTAAAGGCTCAGGATGGTCCAGGATCCCTGACTCAGCCTTTGGGAAGTGCCATGTCCAGCCAGCCCCAGACAGGAGTCCTTCGTGCTGGGTTTGAGCCCATGTCCTGCTCACACACAGAGGGCTCTGTGTCCTGCACCATGACCTGCCAGGTCGGGAGCTCCTTGCTGGGAATGCAACTGTAGGGAAATTCTTCATGGTGGTAGTGGAGTAGACAGGTAGACAACCATGGTGTGTGCAGCACAGGCTGTGGTGAAGCAGGACAACCATGGTGTGTGCAGCATAGGCTCTGGTGAAGCAGGACAACCATGGTGTGTGCAGCACAGACTGTGGTGAAGCAGGACAACCATGGTGTGTGCCGCACAGGCTCTGGTGAAGCAGGACAACCATGGTGTGTCTAGAATAGACTGTGGTGAAGCAGGACAACCATGGTGTGTCTAGCACAGACTGTGGTGAAGCAGGACAACCATGGTGTGTGCAGCACAGGCTCTGGTGAAGCAGGACAACCATGGTGTGTCTAGAATAGACTGTGGTGAAGCAGGACAACCATGGTGTGTCTAGAATAGACTGTGGTGAAGCAGGACAACCATGGTGTGTCTAGCAAGGGCTCTGGTGAAGCAGGACAACCATGGTGTGTGCAGCACAGACTGTGGTGAAGCAGGACAACCATGGTGTGTCTAGAATAGACTGTGGTGAAGCAGGACAACCATGGTGTGTCTAGCACAGGCTGTGGTGAAGCAGGACAACCATGGTGTGTCTAGCACAGGCTCTGGTGTGCAGAGGTGTCAGCAGCTCCACAGGTATCTGCTGGACAATCATCTGCAGAGCTCTAAGCGGCAGCAGGCAGGAGAGGAAGTGTTTTGGTGCCAGGTAACCTGCATGAAAACACTGCACACACCACTGCCCCAGGGAGGAACTGGACTGCTGTGGGCAGACTGGTTAGGTAGTGCATGGGATGTGGGAAGCTGCATGGAACAGAACTCTTGCCCCCAGTGCTGAGTGTCCACCTCAGCTGCTTCTGCAAGCCCCTGACCTCTCCAGCACCCTCCTTAGGGTCATGGGTCAGCAGCATTCAGCCCATGCTCAGTAGAAGGTTTTTGCCTTGGACCGAGCAGGGCTGCATCCTGCTGCTCCTCTCCAGTATGGACTGGAGCACAGCTCCACCTCACCAGCACCTACCTGCTCCCTTCTTTGTGTCAGAAGAGTTCAGGGAAGCTCTGTCTGTGAGCAGGGTTGATGTGGGCTCTGTCCTCACCCCAGGGAAACAGCCCTGAGGCCAGGCACAGGCAGCTCCCCCTTGGTAGCACAGCCAGGAGGTCAGAAGTCCACCTGGGAGCAGGGCAAAGCCAATCCTCACCCATTTCATAGAGCCATGGGATCACAGATGGGTTGGGTTGGAAGGGACCTTAAAGCTCATCCAGTGCCAACCCCCTGCCATGGGCAGGGACACCTCCCACCAGCCCAGCTTGCTCAAGGCCTCATCCAGCCTGGTCCTGAACACCTCCAGGGAGGGGACAGCCACAGCCTCCCTGGGCAACCTGTGCCAGTGTCTGCCACCCTCACTCTCAAGAATTTCTTCCTCATCTCCACTCTCAATCTCCCCTCTCCCAGCTCAAAGCCATTGTCCCTCATCCTGTCACTCCCAGCCCTTGTCAAAAGTCCCTCCCCAGCTCTCCTGGAGCCCCTTCAGGCACTGGAAGGCTGCTCTGAACCTTCTCTTCTCCAGGCTGAACAGCCCCAACTCTCCCAGCCTGTCCCCACAGGGGAGCTCCTCGAGCCCTCTGATCATCTCTGTGGCCTCCTCTGGACCCATTCTAACCTCTCTAATTATCTGAGCACACCTGGCAGTGCCAGGGCAACCTTATTTGTACTTGGCCAGCACAGCCAAGGAGAAACTCTACACCCAGCAGCTCCTGTCCCTTTCCCCTTACAAGCTGTGGCACACCTATGCTGTGTGCAACACAGCAGCCCCTGCTCCACCCCCGGGAGATCTCAGCACATGGTTCCACACAGCTATGGGCAGCACTGGAAACCAGAGGTCCTCCAGATCATCTGCCTCAGCATGCTGAGGGTTACAGGCAGCACAGAGACAGGAGAGGCTGAAGGAGAGCAATGGGAAAGCTCAGCAGATAGGTGCAGGCCTTCAGCAGGTGTGGAGGACACCAGAGAGGAAGCCAGCAGGGGGTTCTACCTGCTGCAGGTGGCATGTAAGCCCCTAGGCAGGGATGATAACAGTAGTGCACCATAGTTCACTCTACAGACATGAGCAGATCTTCACCACCTGCAGCACAGCCTCCCAGAGGTTTCCCCACACAGCAAGGAGAGTTGCAGGACCCCCAGTTTGTACTGGGCTGGGTGGTGGGACAAGGTCACCACTGCTCCTGGAAATAAAGATGGACAAATGCATTGGGGTGGGAGTCGAGGATGTCACCAACAAAGGCACTTTGGAAATCAGCAGTAGCTATGAGGTCATACCAAAGGCCCTGCATGGAGACCCTGGGCCAGCACAGCACAGCTGGTGCAGGCAGAGCCATGTGAGGACCTGAGGAACCATGAACACTGCTCCAGGCAATTGGTTTGGAGTTCAGGTCCATGGCCACCATGGTGGGCAAGGGCCCTCTGGTGCAGTGGTGCCTACCTCCAAGGAGGCATGGAAGGGCTGAGAAGTTCTGCAAACAAGTTCTGCACCACTGGAACACTGCAACAGGTTGCCCAGGGAGGTGGTTGAGGCCCCATCCCTGGAGATATTCAAGGTGAGGCTGGACAGGGCTCTGAGCAACCTGATCTAGTGGAGGATGTCCCTGCTGAGTGCAGGGGGTTGGGCTGGGTGACCTTTGGAGGTCCCTTCCAACCCAGAGCATTCTGTGATTCTATGAAGCCCTTCTGCCAGTGTGCCCTGGTCAGAGCTGCTGGCCCTGTGCATGGACACTCAGCTGCTCCTGCAGAGCCTCCCTGGCCCCGTGCCCAGGGAGGGTGGTGCTGCACTTTCTCTCCTCCACGCAGGAGGAGAGCCACAGCCAAGCTGATTTCCCCACACTGAGCATCTCCACCCTGGCTGCTGTCATCTCCTCCCACTCCCCAGAGGAGCCTTGCAGGGGGAGGGGGAGGGGGTGCAGCAGGGTGTCAGGTGCTGTGGTTGTGGTGCCATCCCAGTGGGGACAAATCACCTCCCTGGCCTGTCCCTTTGGACATGCTGTGGACATCTTTGGCTGCTGGGCTGTGCAGGCAGCCCCCAGGATGGTGCTTTTAGGCCTCTCCCAGCAGGGCTTTCAGCAGCTGCCCTCAGGATCTCCCATGCAGTGCTCTGTGGCCTCCTCCCCCTGTGCACACACCTGGATCCTGATGGGAGAGCCCATGCCTGGAGCTGCAGACCACACAGCTGGAGCTGCTCCTGGGGAAGCTCAAGCATTTGGACCTCCCTTGACTCCAGCCACATCAGACAACAGCCAGAGAGCTCAGCTGGTCCTGGGGCTACCACTGGGCATCAGTAGGGCAGAGTGAATTCAGGGGAGGCCACCAGAGGGTCCAGGGACTGGAGCTTGTGTCATTGTAGGAGAAGCTGTAGGAGCAAGGCTTGTCCAGCCTCAGCATGGGAAAGCTTCAAGGGGGGGATCTTCAAGGCCACCTACAAGGAGGTCACTGAGAAGGCAGAGCCAGGTTCTTTGCACTTGTCCACAGCAGGAGGATGAAAGGATCCAAAACAAGTTTGGACTGGATATAGAGGAAATTTTTTTTTTCACCATGGGGAAAGCCAAACGTTGGGGAAGGCTGCCCAGAGAGGTTGTGCAGTCTCTGTCCTTGGAAGCCTTCAAGATCTGACTGGTCTTGGAAAAAAAAAAACCCTGAGCAACCTGGTCTGACCCTGCTTGGAGCAGCAGGCTGAAGGACAGACCTCAGAGTGCCTCCCTCACAGAGTTTTCCAGCACTCTGTGCTGCTGCAGGTGGGTGGGGGGTGGGGGGGGGAGGTTTGCTTTCTCTGCACAGCTTCCCCCTGATTACATCTTCCATCTGGATTCCTTAAAAAGCCATTTCACTGTTGAAGGAATGTCCTGGGAATGGCTTTCTGCTTTCACTTCAGGAGCATTCAAGACTGTTTCCATTTTCTGGTGGCTTGGGAGATTGCTCACAGCTGTGACTGATGGAGTGCCACACGCAGCCAGCCCGAGGTGAGCAGCTCCAAGCCTCAGAAACACCTCCAGTGGGAGCCACCAAAGCCTGGCCCTGGCCTCTGGTGGATATTCAGGCTGCAGGGTGCTTCATTGTGACACCCCAGGCTATCAGCATGGCTCCTGCCTCCTCCAGCCAGGGAGGAATGATGTGTCCTGAAGGACAAAGCTGCTTGGTGCTCTCCTTTCCTTGGAGCTCCTTCAGTGCTTCCCAACCTTGATCCTGGCCAAGGGCTCTGTGGCACTCCTGCTGGGAGCCAGGCAGGAGCCCCTGGCAAGAGAACTGGTTGAATGTCTCAGATGTCTCTGCCTTCCTCCCTCTGACCACCTCTGCTCCACACCCACCCACCCCCTTACCCACCCACCCACCTACCTACCCACCCACCTAGCTACCCACCCACCCACTCACCTACCCACCTCCCTACCCACTCACCCACCCATCCACCTCCCTACCTCCCTCTAGAAGGTTGTTCTTTAGTCCTAGAGTGGTTTGGGTTGCCAAAGTCCTTTCAGCTCACCCAGTCCAACCCTTCCCTAACTCTACCCAGGCTGGGGCCAACCCATGGCCCTCAGCACCACATCTCTGCCTCTTGGAAGCACCTCCAGGGATGGGGACTCCACCACCCCACTGGGCAGCCTGTGCCAATCCCTGACCACTCTTGCAGCAAAGACATTTTTCCTCCTCTCCAAGCCAACCCTCCCCTGGCACACTTTCAGGCCATTTTCTCTTCCTCTATCACCTGAGACAAGAGAGCAGAGCCCAGCCCCCACCTGACTGCAGCCTCCTCTCAGGGCAATGAGGTCTCCCTCAGCTTCCTCTTCTCCAGGCTGAACACCCCTAGGTCCCTCAATCCTAGAGGTGAGTTCTGGGAAGCTCCTTTGTGGACATTTATGGAGGGGGACAAGACTACAGGGTAGTCCCACGCACAGGGTCTGGCTGTGGGGGTGGCAGGGGTGTGCCAGGACCTCACTGGAGGTGACTGAAGCCTGGCAACTGCACACTGGCATCTTGTCCAGGTGCCACCCCTTGGGCAGAGCCTGGGCTCTGCTTCTGCAGGAGGGGATCCCCAGGACAAGCTGCAGCCATGGCTCTGAGCCAGGCCCTGCTCCATCCTCTGCAGGCAGAGCAGTGCCAGGCTGGGGCTGGGATCTCCAGTGCAGCCCCAGTCCCTCTCTGGAGGCCAGGCTGGCACTCGCAGCCATGCCAGCCCCCCGCAGCTGTGTGGGCACCCCAGTGGCTGGGCAAGCACGGTGAGAGTGTGGGACCTGCATCCCCCTGCTTGGCAGCCAGCCTGGGAGGCCATGCTGGGGCAGAGCCAGCTGTCTGCTGGAGCAAGGAGCGGGCAGGGGTGGGCAGGGAGCGGGGCTGGCTCTGCTCAGCAGGCAGCCATCTGAAAACTGCTGGGAGGCTTCCAGGGAAGGGAATGAAAAGGTGTCAGTGAAAACTTGTTTGGCCAGAAGGGCTCCCCTGGCACAGCAACCAGGGCTGGGCAGCTCCCTGTTCCACGTGGTCCTTACCCCATGCCAGGTGGGCACAGAGAGGGAGCTGGCAGCAGGCAGAGTTCTGGGATCAGCGTTGGAGGCTGCACAGCTTCCTGCAGGGGACAGGGACTGGGGGGCCACAGGCCAGCCAGGCTCTGCCATGACCTGCAGATGTCTTCCAGAGCTCAGCATGGAAGGTGGAGGAAGAGAAAAGCTCTGCCAAGCTGCTCCCCTGGAGCTTCTCCTGCCCACCCCTGCCTGTCCTGGCTGCACTGCTCCACACGGAGCCACCCTCCCTGGGCTTCCCCCACACCTGACTGGGCTCAGGGGGGGTCCCAGCAGCACCATGGACCACAGTGCTGGCTGCTGACCCAGCTGGGCCCCCAAAACCACACACCCTCCCCCAATGCCTGGCTGGAGGCAAGGCCCTGTCCTGAGGACAAGGTTCTCCACCCAGGGGTGACCCTCCTGGTGGCAAACATGAGGATGGCTCCAGCTCCCTCCCAGAGCTGCTCCATGTGGCCCTGAGCCAGCCCAGCTTTAGGGGTGGTCAGTCCTGAACTGAAGCCTTCCCTTGGTGGCCAGGGGTTGGTGCTGCCAGCAGCTGAGGTGTTTCCCTCCATACAGGACCCAGAGGATTTTCCTTTGCAGCTGGGAGGTTTGCAGAGCCTCTCATGGACACCATGGCCCAGGGATGCTTCCACACAAGGAGCTCAAATGCCTTCTGAGGTCTGGGACAGGATTGGTTCTGTTGTAGCCCAGGACACTCCTCCTCCCCTGAGTTCTGTACTGGTGACTTCAAGCCATGCTTCATCCTCCTTGTCCAGCCTGCAGCAGTGTCACCAATCCTTGCTCAAAACCCCCAGACTGACAGCATCACAGAGTGGGAGGGGTTGGAAGGGACCTCTGCAGATCATCCAGCCCAACCCCCTGCCAGAGCAGCCTCACACAGGGCAGGGCACACAGGAGCACATCCAGGGGGGGCTTGAATGTCTCCAGAGAAGGAGACTCCACAACCTCTCTGGCAGCCTGCTCCAGGCCTCCAGCAGCCTCACACCAAAGAAGTTTCTCCTCATGTTGAGGTGGAACCTCCTGGGTTCCAGTTTGTGTCCATTGCCCCTTGTCCTGGCCCCTTCTTGCCCCCCACCCTTCAGCTATTTGTAAGCATTGCTCAGATCCCCTCTGGGGCTGCTCTTCTCCACCTGCCTTGCTGGTACAGGCACCAGCTGCTCTGCTGGAGCCCTGCCCTGCTCCGCTCCAAGGAGGTCTTTGCTCCCTGCCCCCCATCTGATGCAGTGCTCTCAGTCAGGAGAGCTCCTTGCAGCCAGAGAAACCTGCAACATCTCCTGTCCCAGCCTGGCTGGCAGCCCTGCCCCAGGGCAGGAGGCCAAGCAGCCCAGAAGGAGGAGCAGAGCTCAGATCCAGGGAACAGATGGGCTGGGATGTGAGCAGCCAGGAGGCCATGGAGGTCCAGGCCATGTGTGCAGGGCAGGGCTCCCTGGCTGGCAGCCCTGGGTTCACAGGGGATGCTCAGCTGCTAATCTGCCTGATCCTGTGCTGGGCTGGGGTCACTGGAAAAGGAAATGAGTGGCTGAGAGCAGCTTTGGTCTATGTGAGCCCAGTGCTGGGCTCTGGTGGGGAGAGGCAGAGCCACAGGAGCCTTATCTCCTCTGACTGTCACTGATTGTGCTGCCTGGGCCAGGCTGGACAGCTGGGTCCATGCCAGCCTCAGGATGTTCAACAAGGCCAAGAGCAAGGTCCTGCACCTGGTCAGGGCAATCCCAAGCACAAATACAGGAGTGGGTTGAGGGCAGCCCTGCAGAGAAGGGTTTGGGGGTGAGGGTGGAAGCTGGACATGAGCTGGCAGTGTGCCCAAAGAACCAAACCTGTGCTGGGCTGCACCAAAAGGTGTGAGGCCAGCAGGTCAAGGGAGGTGACTCTGACCCTCTGCTCTGCCCTGCTGAAACCTCACCTGCAGCAATGCATCCAGCCCTGGTGCCCTCAGCACAAGGACCTGGAACTGCTGGAGAGGATCCAGAGGAGGCCATGATCAGAGGGCTGGAGAAGCTCCCCTGTGGGGACAGGCTGGGAAAGTGGGGGCTGCTCAGCCTGGAGAGGAGAAGGCTCCAGGCAGACCTCAGAGCAGCCTTCCAGTACCTGAAGGGCTCCAGGAGACCTGGGGAAGGACTTTGGACAAGGGCTGGGAGTGCCAGGATGAGGGACAATGGCTTTGAGCTGGGAGAGGGGAGATTGAGAGTGGAGATGAGGAAGAAATTGTTGAGAGTAGGGTGGGGAGACACTGGCACAGGTTGCCCAGGGAGGCTGTGGCTTTCCCCTCCCTGGGTTCAAGGCCAGGCTGGATGAGGCCTTGAGCAAGCTGGGCTGGTGGGAGGTTTCCCTGCCCATGGCAGGGGGTTGGCACTGGATGAGCTTTAAGGTCCCTTCCAACCCAACCCATTCTGTGACACTCTCAATTCAAGCCTGACAAGACAAAGGGTAACCTGCAAACTGGGAGAGGGCATCCCAGCTGGCATAGGAATGTGAGGATCTGCTTAGCCTCCTACCTGTGCTTGAGCCCTCCTTGTCCAGTGCCCAGTCATGGTGCAGGTGGCATGGGCTGCTCTGCCTCACCATGGACATTTTGGTCAAGGGGCAGAGCAACACTGGAGCAAAACACCCAAACCCATCCCAGCACAGGGCAGAGCAGAGGAAGACCTTCCCTTGGGTGGTTTCCCTGTGGTTATGGTGCTGCAGCCCTGGGGGCTCAGCAAATCTGCTGGGTGCTGGAGCATCCCACCAGCTGGAGCAGTCATCAGATGAGTGCCAGGGAAAGTTTTCCTACCCCTGGCAGCTGGAGAGCATCAAGTGGGCACTGCAGTGAGCTGGGCAGCAGCTTGCAGAGGTGTCTGCTCTGCTCAGCTGGCCCAGCACCTGCTTTTGGACCACATGTGCCATGGTCTGGCTGGTGACAAACCTCTGCCCCACCCTGGGGAAGCATCATGGAGGGTGGCAGCCAGTCCTGCAGCAAAGACAAGAATGCATCCTCCTCAGAGAGGCTTTTGCCTTGCTCCTAGGAGAGGGGCAGCTGTGACCTCCAGTGGTGTGCCTGGAGGAGCCAGGGCCTGAAGGGACTTGCACCCAAGGTGCATCAGGCACCTTCACTTAAGAGCCAAGTTTCTGTGAAGATCTCAGGGCCAGATTCCCAGCAGCCTTCCAGCCTCCCAGCCTGCTGCAACTGGCAGGAGGCAGAAGCCAAAGGGCCCTTTGCAAAAGCTGTGCTGTGGCTGTGGCAGCAGGAGCCAGCCCAGCTGCTCTGCCTCGTGTCTCCGGGTTCCCTGGTGTGGTGCCCATGCCTGTGCCCGTGTCCACCCATCCCCAGTGTGGGAAATGCCTGACCCAGATTCAGGGCTCATTAGCAAGTCAAGTTCCTCATGAAAAGCAGGTTCTTGGTGCTGCATCTGGCCATGAGTAACTCCCTGTGGTTGCACAACCCTTGCTTGTGCCATCTCGCTTCCCTCTGCATCCTGATGAAATCTGAGGCCCAAGCATCCCCCAGGGTTGGGTCTGGCAGGTCACCACGACATGTGGGGAATGTCACACTCAAGACACTTGCAGGACTGGGGCCACCATGTTTCCCAGGCCAGGAAAACCTGCATCCCAGCTGAGATTGCTTTAGCTTGCCCAGGAAGAGGACCTGACTCTAACCAGACCCCTGCTAGAAACAAAACTGGCAGACCTGGCTTGGTCTTTGTTCACAGGCTGGCTTCTCACCAAGGTGCACAGCTGAGCCTCAGAGCTGGTTTGCTGCAAACTGCTCACTGAGCTGGGGATGTCCTGCACTGGTGTGAGGGGCAGGAGACACTGGAGCAGGACAATGCAGTGTCAGGATGCTCCTTGGAGTGTGGTCCATGGAAAAGGGGGTGAAGGAGGATGGAGAACCTGCTCTGCTGGGAGATCCCCCTGAATCCTGGTCATATAAACCCTCCCAGGTACTGGCCACACCCATGCCAGAGGTGACAACAGCTGTGCTTGCTTTGGCCAGCTCTGACCATCCTGTAAAGCAAAGTGCCAAGAGGATTCCACTGTCCTGGGTCTGGTGGGCAGCAGGGACCAGCCAGGTGAGGCATGGGTCCAGAGGGGGAAGGCAGGGGATGGGAACTACCATGAGCATCCCTCTGAGGCCATCCAAGTCCTTCCCAACCAGTGGCAAGTGAGCAAAACTTGCAAGGCACTCAAGGCAGAGGATTTTTGTTGGTCCATCTTGTTTGGGAAGCTTGGCCAAAGCATCAGGCTCAGGAGTCTGCAGCAGAGCAGTGGCTGAGCACAGCAACTCCCTCCCCCTGAGACCTCCTCAGCCCTGGCTGGGCTCAGAGCCCAGGCCTGTGGGAGCACAGAGCAGTGCTTCCATCTCATGCAGAACCATCTCACCACACAAGAATGGATGTCCTACCCCTACAGGCCTCAGCAGGCACTTCCCCCTGACCACCCTGTGCCACATCCTCTGATGTGGAGCTGATGGAGCAGATCCTCAGAGCAGATCTTTTCCTCTGCTCTGCTGAGACCTCACCTGCAGTACAGTGTCCAGGTCTGGAACCCTCAATACAGGAAGGACCTGGAGTTGCTGGAGAGGGCTGGACAACCTCCCTTATGGGGACAGGCTGAGGGAGCTGGGGGTGTTCAGCCTGGAGAAGACTCCAGGGAGACCTCAGAGCAACCTTCCAGTACCTGAAGGGCTACAAGAAGGCTGCAGAGGGACTGTTCCCAAAGGCCTGCAGGGACAGGATGAGAGGCAGTGGTTTGAAATGAGAGCAGAGCAGATTGAGATTGGATGTGAGGAACAAGTTCTGCAGCAGGAGGCTGCTGGAACACTGCAACAGGTTGCCCAGGGAGGAGGTTGAGAAACCATCCCTGGAGATATTCAAGGTGAGGCTGGAGAGGGCTCTGGGCAACCTGATCTGGTGGAGGATGTCCCTGCTGAGTGCAGGGGGTTGGACTGGAGGAGCTTTGGAGGTCCCTTCCAACCCAGACTATTCTGTGGTTCTATGATTCTATGATCTTCAGGGACCTCAGAAGGCTGCAGGACCTGCTCCTGCCTGCTCCCCACCAGGAGCAGAGGAAGGCAATGACCCTCAGAGACACTGTGCTGCTCAGCAGGCAGGACACCAGGACACCCCAGGGATGGAGGTGACCATTCCCCTGTGCTGTGTTCAGCTCTGAGCCCTCGCTGCAGGAAGGACATTGAGGGGCTGGAGCCTGTCCAGAGAAGGGCAACGAGGCTGGAGAAGGGCCTGGAGCCCCTGGGCTAGAGGAGGGGCTGAGGGAGCTGGGGGTGTGCAGGCTGGAGAAGAGGAGGCTGAGGGAGACCTCATTGCTCTCTCCAGCTCCCTGAAGGGAGGTTGGAGTGAGGAGGGGACAGCCTCTGCTCCTGGGTGGCAAGGGACAGGAGCAGAGGAAATGGTTCCAAGCTGCCCCAGGGGAGGCTCAGGATGGATCTCAGGAAATATTTCTGCACTGGAAGGTTCTCAAACATTGGAACAGGCTGCCCAGGGCAGTGCTGGAGTCCCTGGGGGTGTTCGAGCAGCTCTGGACCTGGTGCTCAGGGACCTGGTTTGGTGCTGAGCCTGCAGTGCTGGGTGGAAGGTTGAACTGGATGAGATTGGAGGGCTCTGCCAGCTGGATGGATTCTGTGACTCTGTGACTCTGTGTGACACCTGGCAGGAGGAACCCATGTCCTTTCAGAGCAGACTTCTCAGTGCCTGGGATTTAGCTTCCCTTCTGTCTTGGGGTAGGGGAGAAAAATCTGAAGTTTCCTGCAGGGGAGGTCAGGACTTGGGCCTTGAAAGCTGTGAAAATTTGAAAAGGGGACAACAAATCTGCTGAGCTGAGAGGAGCTCTCAGAACCACTCCAGATTTGCTTCCCTTTGATTGTCTTCCAGGTGATTTTCAAGGCTCACTGGCATCTTATTTCTTGTTAATTGTTTTGCCTCCTGCATGAAGAGCTCTGCCACCTCCCAGACTCTGAGCCAGGCACTCACTTCCCTCTCCAGCCTGATGAGATCTGGAGCCCAGGAATCACCCTTGGTTGGTTCTGGCAGGTCACCATGAACTGTGGATAATCAGAGAATCATGGAATTGTTGTGGCTGGAAAAGCTCTCTGAGCTCATCCAGTCCAACATCAACCCAACCCCACCATGGCCACCAAACCCTGGCCCCAAGTGCCATGGCCACAGGTTTCTGGAACACCTCCAGGCATGGGGACTCCACCACCTCCCTGGGCAGCCTGTGCCAAGCCCTGACCACTCTTGCAGCAAAGACATTTTACTATTCTCCAATCTGAACCTCCCCTGGCACAATTTCAGGCCATTTCTTCTCCTTCTGTCACCTGAGACTAGGGAGCAGAGCCCAACCCCCACCTGACTGCAGCCTCCTCTCAGGAGCTGTAGAGAGCAATGAGGTCTCCCTCAGCCTCCTCTTCTCCAGGCTCAACACCCCCAGCTCCCTCAGCTTCTCCTGCCCAGTCCTGTTCTCCAGACCCTTCCCCAGCTTTGTTGTCCTTCTCTGGACCTATTCCAGCCTCTCAATGTCCTTCTTGGAGTGAAAGAAGGACCAAAACTAAAGCCAGCATCTGAGGTGTGGCCTCAGCAGTGCCCAGGAGGCTCAGGGCAGACCTCATTGCTGTCTACAACTACCTGAAGGGAGGCTGTAGCCAGGTGGGGGTTGGGCTCTGCTCCCAGGCAAGCAGTGACAGAAGGAGAGGACACAGTCTCAAGCTGCACCAGGGCAGGTCTGGGCTGGGTGTTAGGCAGAAATTCTTCACAGGCAGAGAGATTTGCCCTTGGGATGTGCTGCCCAGGGAGGTGCTGGAGTCACCATCCCTGGAAGGGTTTAAAATAAGCCTGGATGAGGCACTTGGTGCCAGGGGTTAGTTGATTGGATGGTGTTGGGTGAGAGGTTGGACTGGAGGATCTGGAAGGTCTCTTCCAACCTGGTTGATTGTGTGGTTCAGTCCAGGGACACCATCACTTCCCTGTTCCTGCTGCTCCAGGCCAGGATGCTGTTAGCCTTTTTGGCCACCTGGGCACATTCAAGACACCTGCAGGACAGGAGCAAGCTGAGAGTTAATCCCATCCCTGCCTTCCTCAGGGGAGGCTCACCCCAGGGTCTCACCAAAAACCTTCTCTCACCTCCTTGCTTTCCAAAGATCGAGTTGAAATGTTCCAGGTTGTGTCACTCAGGAGATCCACACCTCACAGAGGCACAGAGTGGCAAGCAGTGACTGGTCTGAACCTCAGCCCTTGCTCAGAGCCCTGCAGGGCTGCACAGCTCCCACACTGCCTCCTTTGAGGCTTCATGGAGCTGAGCATACCTGAGAGGACCTGACCCCCTCAGACCCTGCAGACCTTGGGTCTCCTGCTGCCTGAGCCAAGCAGGGCTCAGCACCCATGAAACCAGGCAAGCTTTGAGCAGGATGGGTGCTGTGCTGTGCTGTGCATGGGGGTCCCCAGCAGGACAATGCTGTCCTGTCTCAGATCTCCTCAGCCCAGCCCTTCCTCTTCCAGTCCTGCACGTGGAGGCTTCTCATGAGCTGGAGAAGGAGACAGCTGGTGGGAAGAGACTCAGGCTCTGTTTGGGATCTCACCCAAAGCTTCTGAGCAGCAGGAGGTAGGAAAGCAAGCTGGGAAGAGGGATAGTGAAGGCTGCTGCCATATCCTTCTCCTCCAAGGAATATCCCATTCATCTGGCACAGTCATGACTGCTCCCTGGGGGCTGGCAGCAGCAGATGGAGGATAACATTCCCTAAGATGCCAGCAGAGAGCACAGAGCACCAGACCCCAGGCAGCAGGACCAGAAGTGGTCACCTCAGTCCTGTAAGTAATGGACTACAAAGGAGGAAGCAGCTCTGTGAGGGTGATGGGCAGGGGCAAAGTTGCCTGGGGAGGAGCATCTCATCTCATCTCATCTCATCTCATCTCATCTCATCTCATCTCATCTCATCTCATCTCATCTCATCTCATCTCATCTCATCTCATCTGATCCTGGAGGAAACAGACCCAAAAGGCAGAAGATGTGTGTGATTGCTCACATGGCTTCATGTGGAGCAGGAGCTCTGGACTTGAATGTCCCCCATTCCAATTGTCCAGATGGAGAAGTGGTTGCTCACAGCCCTGGCCAAACTCAGCAGCTCCCATTGCAGTGCATTCAGGTAAAGCCTCCAGCTGCATGGAGTCAGCCCTGTGCAGCCCTCGAAGAGCTCATCAAAGCCCCAGGGATTCACAAGAGCTGAACTCATCGTTGGCACAGGATTCCAGCCCCAGGGAACCCACAGCATGAGAGGATGTCCCTGGAGATGGCACATTGGGCAGCAGCAAGGGGCCTGTTCCCATCCCAGATCATGGAATGGTGGAGGTTGGAAGGGACCGCAAGGGATCATCCAGTCCCACCCCCTGCCAGAGCAGGATCACCCAAGGCAGGGCACACAGCAACACATCCGGGGGGGCTGGAAAGGCTCCAGAGAAGGAGACTCCACAACCTCTCTGGGCAGCCTGCTCCAGGGCTCTGGGACCCTCACAGTGCAGAAGTTCCTCCTCCTGTTGAGGTGGAACCTCCTGTGCTGCAGTTTCCATCCATTGCTCCTTGTCCTATCCCAGGGCACAACTGAGCAGAGCCTGTCCCTGTCCCCTCCCTCCTGACCCCCAGCCCTCAGCTATTGATAGACATTGATCAGATCCCTCTCAGTCCTCTCTCCACACTAACCACCCCCAGGGCTCTCCTCACAGGGCAGTGCTCCACCCATGCTTCTAGGACTCACTTCAGAGATCAAGACAGGAAGCTGCTGCACTCTGTCCCCACAGGATCTGCTTCTGCCCTTGGTGTCCCACACCCCACAGCCCCCCACTGCTCCCAGGGCAGCTGGCAGCTGCCTGTGCCCTCTGCCTGCCCCTCTCCAGGCCTGTGGATGGTGGGGCAGCATCTCTGCAGGATGGGACCTCAAGCTCTTCCCCTCGTGGCAGCATTTGTGCTGGCTTCAGAAGATGGCCAGAAGCCCCTTCCCTTGGCAAAGAGCTGCTGGCATCCAGCAAGTGTCATTTTCATTCAGCCTGGGAGTGCCCAGAAGGTGCTGCCCAGGGAGGAATTTCCTGGGACCAAAATGTCATTTTCACACTTTGTTTTTTTTCCTCTCCTTTTTATATTGTGTGTTGGTTACACAGAGTGGTGCCAAACCTCAGTGTGTAAAACCTACTCCTGAAGACATTTACTGCCCAAAAGCTTTCCCAAGCAGTAGGAGATCACAGCATGCTCTGCCCAGAGGGAACTTAACATCTACTACAAGGCCCACACCAACATGGACATCACCATCGAGCTCTGGGTGACACCACAGGATCACAGAATATTAGAGGTTGGAAGGGACCTCCAGGGATCATCCAGTCCCATCCCCTGCCAGAGCAGGGCACACAGGGACACATCCAGGTGGCTTTGGAAAGGCTCCAGAGAAGGAGACTCCACAACCTCTCTGGGCAGCCTGCTCCAGGGCTCTGTCACCCTCACACCAAGGAAGCTCCTCCTCATGGTCAGGTGGAACCTTCTCTGTTCCAGTTTGTCTCCATTGGTGGCTTATTGCTGTGCACCACCCAGCAGAGCCTGGTCCCCTCCCCTTGCCCCCCAGCCCTCAGCTATTGATAGACATTGATCAGATCCCTCTCAGCCTTCTCCTCTCCAGACTAAACAGCCCCAGGGCTCTCAGCCTCTCTTCTCAGGGGAGGTGCTTAGGTCCCCTAAGCATCCTCATGGCTCTCCCTTGGACTCACTCCAGCAGATCCCTGTCTCTCTGGAATCAGGGAGTGTTGTGGTCGAGGGGAGGAATAAATTAATTAATTACCCTCACAACAATAAATAATGAAAGCTATGGCAATTGGGTATTAATGAAAATAGTAACCCTTGATGAATGAAATATGCCAAGACTCCTCCAAAGGATGGTTGTGTGGTGGGAAGATAGATTGACAATGGGAATATGCAGTCTCAGGGCAAATACAAACTATTCTATGCAAATCAGAATCATGGAATCAGTCAGGGTTGGAAGGGACCACAAGGCTCAGCCAGTTCCAACCCCCCTGCCATGCCCAGGGACACCTCACACTACAGCAGGCTGGCCACAGCCTCATCCAGCCTGGCTGCAAACACCTCCAGGGATGGAGCCTCAACCACCTCCCTGGACAACCCATTCCAGGCTCTCACCACCCTCATGGGGAAGAACTTCTTCCTCACATCCAGTCTGAATCTCTCCACTTATAGCTTCATTTCATTCCCCCCAGTCCTGTCACTCCCTGACACCCTCAAAAGTCCCTCCCCAGCTTTCTTGGAGCCCCCTGCAGATCCTGGAAGGCCACAAGAAGGTCTCCTCAGAGCCTTCTCCTCTCCAGACTGCACAACCCCAACTCTCTCAGGCTGTCTCCAGAGCAGAGCAGCTCCAGCCCTCTGCTCATCCTCCTGGCCCTTCTCTGGACACCTTCCAGCACCTCCAGATCCTTCCTGGAACAGAGGCTCCAGAACTGGACACAGAGCTCCAGGACAGGTCTGAGCAGAGTGGAGCAGAGGGGGAGAATCCCCTCCCTGGCCCTGCTGGCCACACTTCTCCTGCTGCAGCCCAGGCTCTGCTTGGCTCTCTGGGCTGCAAGTGCTCACTGCTGGCTCCTGCTGAGCTTCTCCTCCCCCAGCACCCCCAAGTCCCTCTCCTCAGGGCTGCTCTCCAGCCAGTCCCTGCCCAGCCTGGATTTGTGCTTGGGATTGCCCTGACCCAGCTGCAGGACCTTGCCCTTGGTCTTGTTGAACCTCCTGAGGTTGTCATGTGCCCAGCTCTGCAGCCTGCCCAGGTCCCTCTGGATGGATCCCTCCCTGTCCAGGTCCCTGGATCCCCTCCAGCCTGTCCAGGTCCCTCTGGATGGATCCCTTCCCTCCAGCCTGTCCAGGTCCCTCTGGATGGATCCCTTTCCCTCCAGCCTGTCTGCTGCACCACACAGCTTGGTGTCATCAGCAAACCTGCTGAGGGTGCACTCAATGCCTCTGTCCATGGCACCAACAAAGATGCTGAACAAGCCTGGTCCCAGGACTGATCCCTGAGGGACTCCACTTGTCCCTGGCCTCCCCTGGGACATGGAGCCATTGACAGCCACTCTTTGGGTGTGGCCATCAAGCCAGTTCTTTATCCATGTCGTGGTCCACCCATCAAACCCATGTGTCACCAGTTTGGAGCCCAGGCTGTGGTGTGGGACAGGAGGCAACAACTTGGAAAGAGAAGGTCCCCGGGAGCAGGTGGTGCTCAGTTACAGCAGGGGGAGGCTCGATAAGAACTGTTAGACCCAAAGGGCAATGAGTTAGTTACTCACAGCTGGTTTCATCCCCATGGGGGATGCTGCTGCTGCTGTGTCAGATGTGGGGTGCTCTTGTAGGGCACTGGCATGGCAGATTGCTGGTAAGGAGAGTTCCCCACATGGTCCCAGGCTGCTCTGGCTGCAGCGGGTAGCAGGCAGTGAATGACACTCTTGGTGATGAGCATTGGCTTGGCTCCTGGGGAAACTGAGGCACAGTAGATTGCTGGTAAGGAGAGTTCCCCATGTGGTCCCAGGCTGCTCTGGCTGCAGTGGCTGGTGGGCAGTTAATGATGCTCTTGGTGGCAGGTGCTGGCTTGGCTCCTGGGGAAACTGAGGCACACCAGGAGGCTGGTGGCAAGGGGAAGCAGGCTGGGCGGATCCAGCTTCTAGGCTTATGGCTTCTCCAGCTTGCTGTGTATGGCTCATGGCCATATCCCAGGCTCTAGACCAGGCACTCGAGGCAGGTGTGCTGGTCTGAGGCCAGACAGATCTTCTCTTGCCCTGAGAGGGACAAAAGAATGACCCTCACACAAAGGGATTGGAGAGTGATGGGAAGTTTAAATGGAAAAGCAATTGGTGTAACCACAGAAACTACAAAGCATGGTGACAAGAACATCCCACAGAGTACAGAGTCCCTTACACAACACCCAAAAGCCTCCCAACTCTTCCCTTCTCTCCACCTGAAGGTCTACACAAACCTCCAAGGCTCTTTCTTCTCCCTCCCTCTGCTAGGCTGGTCTAAGGCTGGCCAGGTCTGAGACTGCTCCCCATCCTTTCTCCTCCTGCCATTAGACCTAGACAACCCTAAGAGGCCTTGAGATACTCCCCCACTGCTACCTGATAGGGAAGCATCTCCCATGGGAGCAGAGAGGGAAGGAAGAGGCAGGGAAGGACTTTGCAGATGGATTGATAGGGCTCAGGATTTATGAGTAGAAACAGGCTGTGTGCTGTGCCTACCTGATTGGGTTGGACACTGGGGACACTGCAGGTGTAGCTTCTGTGGCAGTGACAGGAGGCACCCAGCCTGAACTGTCACAGCAGGGCAGGGCACCTCGGGGTAGCAAGGCTTGAAGCAAGGCTTCAGCAGGCTTGGGCAAGGCAAGGCAAGGCAAGGCAAGGGTGACTACAAGTCACATGTATGTATACATCTGGCCAGAGACTGGTTGATCCAATGGGGCACTGAAGCTAACCTGTAGCTGCCCAATGGAAATGGTTCTGCCAGGCTGGAACCATAAAAGGCAGAAGCAAGGACCTTGTATCTGGGGGAGCAGTGGTCAGCTTAGGTGCTCTCACCCCAGACAAACATCTTGGTTACCAGACAGGCAGAGTCCTGTCCCCTTTGCTCCTTTTCCCACATTGCCCTGTTTCCTGCAGGAGGAAGGGGAGAGAAAGGGACCCTGTCCAGACATCTTAAGGCCTCTCTGGGTTTGTACTGGGCCATGTCATGGCCCTACCAGGACAGGGAGCCCTGTAACAGTGTGAGAGCTGAAATCCCCATCCCACACTGACAATGCCCAGGCCAGCTCAGTCTGGAAGCCAATGCAAGCTGTGTTGACAAGCAAGTGTACAACCTCTGATGCAATGCACTGACTCTGTACAAACAGACACCAGTCACAACATTCACAAACAGGTACAACCAACAGAAAAGCACAACCAAGCTCCCTCTGCATCCCCCAAGGGGCTCCCCCCCTCAGACCAGAAGGAGTCCCCCAGACCCTCCTGGCAGAAGACAGAGAGTCAAGAAGCAGAGAGGCTGTTGGACTTAGCTCATCAAGGTCAGTGTGGTATCTTCAGCCAGGAAAGAAGCAGCAGCAGACAGAAGCCCAGCAAGCAAGCTGAGTCAGACTCAGACTGCCCCCAAACTCTGTTTTGAGTAGAGATCCTTAACCATTTCTCTCTCTCCAATGGAAGTGTTTAGAACAATCAAGATTTTGCCTTCTTACACCCAGTAGTAACTTATTTACATTCTTTCACTTTCTCTGCTTGAACTTTGTGAAGAAAAATAAAAAAAAACAAAACCAGTTTTAAACCACCACAAGCCCCAAATCCAGGCGGAAGTGCAAGGAAGTGATTCCCTCAGCCTTCCTTATCCAAAATGGATGTGGTTCTGAGCCGCTTCCATGAGGTGCCCCTGCTTTGGGAAGAAGTCTGTTCTGGGCAATCTCCAGAGGTCCCTGCCAGCTTCACTGCTGAGCCCCATGGCAGAGCACAGCCCAGCATGGTGGATGGAGCCGCTCTGCTCTCCATACCTGTCCCAGTGCTCCTGCCCATTGCAGCACCAACATCTCCTCACTCCCTTGCCAGAAGCAGGACTCTCTCTCTGGCCCCCACCTGCCCCAGCCTCTCACTGGGGAGGTGCCAAACAGTGAGTGTGGCACCTCCCCAAACCTTTCTGACAGGGGATAGCTGTGGGGTGCAGCCAGCAGCTTCCTCTAGGCACCAATCACAGAATCACAGAACTGTCTCAGGGTTGGAAGGGACCTCGAGGATCATCCAGTTCCACCCCCCCTGCCTTGGGCAGGGACACCTCCTGCCAGACCAAGGTGCTCCAGGCCTCATCCAACCTGGCTTCCAACACTTCCAGGCTTGGAGCCACCACAGCTTCCCTGGGCAATCTGTCCTGGTACCTCACCACCCTCATGGGGAAGAATTTCTTCCTCATGGCTCACTTCAATCCAGCTTCTCCCAGCTCCAAGCCATTGTACCTCCTCCTGGCACTCCCAGCCTTTGTCCAAAGTCCCTCCCCAGCTCTGCTGGAGCCCTTCAGGTACTGGAAGGCTGCTCTGAGGTCTCCCTGGAGCCTTCTCTCCTCCAAGCTGAGCAGCCCCAACTCTCTGATACTGAGGGCTAGATTCCAAGACTGAGAAGGACCCCAAATTTTGTTTCCTAGGTGTTATTTTCTGTCTCCCTCAAACCTTCCAAACCTGCAGGTGGAAGCAGGCAGCACCTCACAGAGGACACTCAGGAGCAGAGATGCCTCCAGCCCTGCTGCTCCTCAGGCTGCTGCTGCCTGTATTGCCCCTGGCCATGCTGTTATCTGCTGAGAGGCTGCTGGAGATGCTTCTGTTCACTTCCTAAAGAGCACCCAGTGCTGTCACTGGTTCTAATGTGCCCCCCACTGAAGGACCTGGGTGCAATCATTGGCTCTGCAGTGTCACACAAGTGTCACACGAGTGCTGCTCAGTGCCAACAGCAGCTCCTGCCAGCCCCAGCTCCAGCAGCTTATCATCAGACAGTCACAGAATGGTTTGGGTTGGGAAAGGCTTCTGAGCTCATCCAGTCCAACATCAACCCAACCCCACCATGGCCACCAAACCCTGGCCCCAAGTGCCATGGCCACAGGTTTCTGGAACACCTCCCTGGGCAGCCTGTGCCAATCCCTGACCACTCTTGCAGATGTCTGCATCCTGCTGGCATCTGCAGAGCCTGCATCCAGCCCTCTCCTGACAAACCCTCCCCCTCTGCATGGCTGAGGGTGCAGGGTATGGAGGAGGATGCTCCTTGCACCTGCACACCAAACCAGAAGGGTTTGTCCATCACTGTAGGTGATGTGGAGCAGACCTTCTGCCACCAATGGGTTGTGGAGCTGTGTGCAGCCCAGGCTGAGATCACAGAATGGTTTGAGTTGAAGGGACCTTAAAGATCATCTGGTTCCAACCCCCTGCCATGGGCAGGGACACCTCCTGCCACTGCAGGGCTTCATCCCGGGCCTGGGCTCTCCTCTAAGGTGGGAAAAAGGGACTGAGGCCTGGGCTGTGTGCTCTGGGTAGCCCAGGTGGGGTAGGAATGTAGAGTGTAGAGACCTGGGAAGAGAAATGTCCCCACAAGCTGCTTCCCAAAGATACCTCTGCAGGGCCAAAGCTACCATACCAGGACTCCATCCTGGGCCCATGAACCATTTATGATGCAAAACCACTCAGCCACACGTGGGATATAGTGATGGGATGAGAGGCAATGGTCTGAACCTGGAGCAGGGCAGGGTTAGGCTGGACATCAGGAGGAAGCTCTGCACAGTGAGGCTGGGGAGGCACTGGAACAGGCTGCCCAGGGAGGTAGAGGAGACCTCATCGCTGGAGACCTGATGGGGCCTTGAGCAACCTGCTATAGTTGGAGGTGTCCCTGCTGCCTGCAGGACAAAGTTGAGCTTCCAGTGTCCCTTCCAGTCCAATGCAATCTATGGTTCTATGCCTGGGGACAGGAACCTCCTGGGCTTCCCCTGCCTCATCCTGGGGCACTGCTGCTCCTGGGCACCACATCCCCACAGAGGCCTCCAGGCAGCTCCTCTTGCAGCTATCTTTGTTCTCTCCTTGTTTGCTGTCTTTTTTCTGGGCTGGGAGAAGCTGAGTTTGCCAGGGAGCCACCTGATTCCAGAGACTGAAGCTTTGGGAACAGCACCAAATGATGCAGCAGAAGGCAAAGGCTTTGCCCATGTTTTCACCCCAGGAATGCAAGAGCCTGGGGGGACAGGGAGGGGATGGCAGGGGCAGGGCAGCTGAGACCAGCCTCCCCCTGGCATGTGCACCTAATGGACTGGCACAAAGGCAAGAGAGCTAAATATTAAACCCTGGCAGAGGAAGCCAGGAATGGCTTGGAGCAGCAGCTTGCTAATGGTGTAAAAGCTGGTAATAAAAGCTTTTCAAATACATCAGAAGCAAAGAGCCTGCCAAAAAGTCTGCAGGGCCAAGAGATGGTGAAGATGGAAGAGAAACACTCAGTGAGGAAAAGGTCACACAGATGAATTATCTGCAGCAGCCTTCACAGGGAGAGCTGCACCAGGTCCCTGTGCCAGAGCAGCTCTTTGGGGCTGGGGCTCTGGGAAACATTTCCAGGTGAAACATCAATCAGCAACAGCAGCAAATCAGCAGGAGCAAGAGGATCTCACTGGGGAGATGTGAGGAACTCAGAGGTGGAACCTCTAAGCTGCAGCACCAAAGGAGTAGGGAGGGCAGAGGTGCCAGCTTCTGAAAACAGCTCCAGAGGTGATCCAGGGATCACAGGACCAGAGGATCAGAGGGTGTTAGGGGTTGGAAGGGATCTCTGCAGATCATCAAATCCAACCCCCTGCCAGAGCAGGACCATAGGATCCAGCACAGGTCACACAGGAACACATCCGGGGGGGCTGGAAAGTCTCCAGAGAAGGAGACTCCACAACCTCTCTGGGCAGCCTGCTCCAGGGCTCTGGGACCCTCACAGTGCAGAAGTTCCTCCTCCTGTTGAGGTGGAACCTCCTGTGCTGCAGTTTCCATCCATTGCCCCTTGGCCTATCCCAGGACACAACTGAGCAGAGCCTGTCCCTGTCCCCTCCCTCCTGACCCCCAGCCCTCAGCTATTGATAGACATTGATCAGATCCCTCTCAGCCTTCTCCTCTCCAGACTGCACACCCCCAGGGCTCTCAGCCTCTCCTCCCCAGGCAGTGCTCCAGGCCCTTCAGCATCCTTGCAGCCCTCCCTTGGACTCTCTCCAGCAGATCCCTGTCCCTCCTGAACTGGGGAGCCCAGAACTGGATGCAGTATTCCAGGTAAGGTCTCAGCAGGGCAGAGCAGAGGGGGAGGAGAACCTCCCAGGCTCTGCTGGACACACTCTTAATGCACCCCAGGGGGAGCAGGGCCTGTGCTAGGAAGGGAGTGCAGGGTCTGGGGGGAGCTGCAGAATGTGTTTGTGATGGGCAAGGACAGAGAGTTTCCAGCACACAGAACTGGAAATCAGGGCTTGTTCTCCCCTCCCATGGTCAGCTTCTCACACCCACCCTGGGCCTGGTGTCCTGCTGTGTGTCTGGGGAGGGCTGAATGTGCCAGCAGCCTCCTCCCCTGCTGCTCAGCCACAGCAGTCTCTACCCAGGCTTGTCACCAGCCTTCAGCCCTGCAGTGGCACACTGCCTGCCCTGGGCTAGGTGATCCCTTGGGATCAGGTGAGCTGTGCCTTGGCCATGCTGCTGTCCCATTCCTCCTTGGGGAAACCAAGGTGGCCAAGTACCAGCAGAGGAACCCAGCAATCCCAGACTGGGCTGGGTTGGAAGGAACCTTTAAGGTCATCCAGTCCAACCCCCCTGCAGTCAGAAGGGACATCCCCAGCTAGAGCAGATTGCTCAGAGCCACAACCAACCTGACCTGCAATGGGTCCAGGCATGGGGCAGCTCTCAGGGCAACCTGGGCCAGGGTCTCTCCACCCTCAGTGCCAAAAATCTCTTCCTTCTCTGCAGTCTGAATCTCCCTTTTCTAGTTCAAACCATCCCCCCTTGTCCTGCCACATCAGGCCCTGCTCAGAAGTCTGTCCCCAGCTTTTTTTCTGGCCCCTTTAAGCCCTCAAGGCCACCAGAAGGTCTCCCTGGAGCTTCTCCAGGCTGAACAACCCCAACTCTCTCAGCCTGGCCTCTCAGCAGAGGGCTTCCAGCCCTCAGATCAGCTACAATGAGTAGCTGGGAAATCAAACTGCAGATTACATTCAGCCCCAGTGACCACAAGGAGATGGACACAGGGAAGAACAAAGCTGCAGAGATGTGTGCAGGGATGGCCTCCAAGCTAGTTCAGGCTGCTGCAGGGAGCAGGCAAAGAAGCACTGCAGGGAGTGGAGCAAAACCATCAGTTCAAAACTCAGCAGTGGTCCAAAAGGCAAAAGGAAGAAGAGCAGAGAAGGAAACACAACACAGCAGTTGTCAGCCTGCCATGGACAGCACAACCCTGCCAGCAGAAAAGGGAAATGCAAATGATGAGGGCAGCAAAAGGCAGACCTGAGGGTTAGGGTATGGACTATCTGCACCCAGGTGGAAGGAAATCAGCTGCCCTGAGGGGTGGAGAAGGTGTGAACAGGGGAGGTTTGACAGCAGCTTGTGAAGCCAGGAGCAGCCCCAGGAGGGGAGCTTTGGTATTTGTCCCATTGCAGGAGCTGAGGTCACACCATGGAAAGGTTGGGTGAAACCAAACCACCTGCAGTCATCCTGTGGGGCTCCTGGGCACCCTGTGCTGTGGAACTTTGCTTTGGGCTCACACTGGGCATGGCAATCACAGGATCCTAGGTAGATGTAGGCTGGAAGAGACATCTGGAGGTCTCTGGTCCAGCCTTCTGCTCCATGCAGGGCAGCTTCAAAGCCACAGCAGGTTGCTTAGGGCCTGGGCCACTCAACTTTTAGAGTTCTCTGAAGGTGGAGACTGCCTGGGGCACCTGCTGCAGCCCTGCTCTGCTCTTCTGGTGAGGTATGTCCCTTTTGCTAAATTGTCCACATGGAATGTCCCTTTTGCTGCATCGTGTCCCTTGCCTCTGGCCCTTTCCATCTCCTCTGAGGAGAGCCTGGCTCCACCTTATCTAAACTGTCCCTTGCCATCAGTGGAAGACAACAGTTTGCTGCCTCCTTCTATGGCTTTTTGGTCTGCAAGCTGTCCCAGCCTGGTTCCTGACCATCCTGATTGTCCTTTCCACCTCTCTTGGCCTGAGGGTCCAAAGCAGGACACCAGAGATGTCACCACCAGGGCCAGAGGGAAGCAACAGCTTCTCTCCCCCTGCTCTCTTTTCTCTGGCTGCTGCAGCCTCATACAAACTAAATCTTCACCACTGCAGGGGCACAGTGCAGAGGACAGGTCCATGCCACAGGGTGGTCCTGCTCATAGGATCACAGAGTGGTTTGGGTTGGGAGGGACCTCCAAAGCTCCTCCAGTCCAACCCCCCTGCACTCAGCAGGGACATCCTCCACCAGATCAGGTTGCCCAGAGCCCTGTTGAGCTTCTCCTTGAATATCTCCAGGGATGGTTCCTCAACCACCTCCCTAGCAACCTGTTGCAGTGTTCCAGCAGCCTTCTGCTGCAGAACTTGTTCCTCACATCCACATCCAGGACCCCAACCCCTTCCCTTCTCATAATCATCTGACTCCATAAGACAGCCAGAAGAAAATTGTGCAGCTTGCAATAAAATGCCCAGAGCTGGGCACTCTGCTCAGGAGGGCTTCATGCTGCCCAGGGCAGAGGCACAGCCCTGTGGGGCATCACAGGATCATGGAATGGTTTGGGTTGGAAGGGACCCTCAAAGGTCATCTTGTCCAACCCCCTGCAGTCAGCAGGGTCACCTCCAGCTAGATCAGGTTTCTCAGGGCCACATCAAGTTTGACCTTGAATGTTTCCAAGGATGGGGCCTCCACTACCTCCCTAGGCAACCTGTTCCAGAGTTTCTCCACCCTCATTGTGCAGAACTTCCTCCTGATGTCCAGCCTCAGAGATCACAACAGAAAGGCAAAGGTGGTGACTGCCTCCCCAGGGCACTGGATAGGTCCCTGGTCAGGGATGACCGTGGGGTAATGGGTGACCATGGTTTGCTGTCCATGGTGGTGTGGGGTTGATGGTTGGAGCTGATGACCTTCAAGGTATTTTCCAGCCCAGACAATTCTGTGGTGAATCTCTGCAGATCTGCATAGAAGGGTGAGGAAGAGGAGAGAAGGGTGAGAAGAGCACAGGGCTGTTCAGCTGGGCAGACCAGGGCCATGCCAGCTGCCTGAGACCTGAGCCCAGCACCCAAAGGGCAGGGCCATGGATGTAAGTTGGGGAGCAGAGCCCTGGCCCCGAGCTGCTGTGCCAAAGAGCTCAGCTGGAGGCTGCAGAGCCTCTGCTGCCAGGCGCCAGCACAAACCACGAGAAAGCCAGGCTGGGCATCTCTGTAGCACTCCAAGCTCGACAATTAATGCATGCAAGCCACTGAATTGCAGGCTGGAGACACTGGGAGCCCAAACAGCAGCTGAGGAGTGCTGCTGATTGGCTTCCCGGAGGCCATGGAGACACTGAGCCTTTATTCTTAGAGACACAGCCCCCGGGGGAGCGCCGCCGGCACCGGAGCCTCCCCGCAGAGCTCTGCCCTCTGCCCGGCGCTGCCACCGCTCACCCTGCCCCTCTGCCACCTGGGGACTGAGGCAGGGCTGCAGGGAGAGGTGGCAAGCAGCCCTCACCCCCACAAGGTAGGGCAGCCTCCAGCATCCCAGCTGACCTCATCTCCTCCCTCCAGGCCATACAGCTCCACTCCACAGGACAGACTGTGCCCCTCTGAGGCCCCTGGCATCTGGGCAGAGCTCAGAGGATGCTCCTGGAGCAGGTGGGAAGTGCAGGTAGGGAAGGTGAGGTGGCACAGCTGGGTGTCCTTCTGCAGACCAGGGCTGCAGAAAAACAACCACAGCTCCAAAGAGTCCTCTGAAAGCTTCTGGGTGTCAGTGCCATGGGCATGCTCATGGAGCCTCTGCTCCCAGGCATGACCCAGGGCAGGAGCAGGTCTGCAGCCAGTGCAGGCTGCCCAAAACAGCACCAAGCAACTGCTGAAGCATCTGAAGCCCCTGAGCTTCTCTCCATCCTGCCAGAACAGAGGCCATGTGCTGCTGTCATAGAATCATGGAATTGTTTGGGTTGGAAAAGGCCTCTCCAAGATCATCCAGTCCAACATCAACCCAACACCACCATGGCCACCAAACCCTGGCCCCAAGTGCCATGGCCACAGGTTTCAGGAACACCTCCAGGGATGGGGACTCCACCACCTCCCTGGGCAGCCTGTGCCAATCCCTGACCACTCTTGCAGCAAAGTTCTACTAATCTCCTAACCCTCCCCTGGCACAATTTCAGGCCAGTTCCTCTCCTTCTGTCACCTGAGATAAGGGAGCAGAGCCCAACTCCCACCTGACCGCAGCCTCCTCTCAGGGAGCTGTAGAAGGCAATGAAGTCTCCCCTCAACCTCCTCCAGACTAAACACCCCTGGGTCCCTCAGCTGCTCCTCCCCAGCCCTGTTCCCTGCTGTCCCCCCTCTCCTCTCCCTGCTGTCTTTCCCTTCCCCACTTACTTCCATGCCTGTGCTCTCTTCAGCCCCAGCCAGGCTCCTCCTGCCGCAGGTCAGCTCCAGCACTGCCTGGAGCAGCCAAGGGCAGCCAGCTGGAAAATCACTTCCCCGGATCCAGCACCACTGCTTCAAGGTCAAGGCAGCCCTGTGCAGGTCAGGGCTGTGGCTCTGGGGTGATTGCATCACCTTGGGCAGCCTGCCTGGGGCACACAGAATGAATTGATTCAAAGGCTGGACTAGAGCAGACCCCCCCGGGGTAGAACTGGCCAGCCCAGGGCACTCCTGTGGGCTCCTGCGGGGGCTGAGAGACTGAGCTGGGGCTCCCACACAGCAGCATGCTTGTAGGGGAGGGTTTGTTCACCAAGGCATAAAGCAGATGTCCAGGTCACTGAAATGCTTGAGTGGACATCTGAGAAGGCTCCCCCTTGGCTGCTGCATTGCTCACTGCTCTAAGGGCTGATTTCTGAGGCTGCCATCAGCTTTTTGAGTGAGGAGGATGTTGGTGCCTTTGGCAGGCTGCCCAGCCAGGAGGTGAATCTGTGTCCCTTCTGCTCCTCACCTTGGTGTCCCTTCTGCTCCTCAGCTTGGTGTCCCTTGTGCTCCTCAGCTTGGTGTCCCTTGTGCTCCTCAGCTTGGTGTCTCTTCTGCTCCTCAGCTTGGTGTCCCTTCTGCTCCTCAGCTTGGTGTCTCTTCTGCTCCTCAGCTTGGTGTCCCTTCTGCTCCTCAGTTTGATGTCCCTTGTGCTCCTCAGCTTGGTGTCCCTTCTGCTCCTCACTCCTGTTCAGGCACCATTGAGGGACACAGGCTCAGATTCTGTCCCAGCTGGACCTTCTCCCTTCCCCCCTCACCAGCTCTGCCTGGCACTGCCATCCTTGCCTGGCTGCAGCTCAGCATTTCTCCCCTTGCAGCTGCCCCTCAAATCCAGCAGTGGATGTGCCCTGGGCTGGGGTTTTGGGGGCTTGTCTCCTGGAAATCCATAACCTGAGGTTGCCACTCCTGTCAATGGTGCCCAGCTACAGGGCAATGGGCAGTGGGCACAAACTGGGACCCAGGGGGTTTCACTTGAAGAGTAGGAGAAACTTTGGTGAGGGTGCTGGAGCCTGGAGCAGGCTGCCCAGAGAGGTTGTGGAGTCTCCTTCTCTGGAGAGCTCCCAACTGCCCCATGGCATTGTGCTGCTGGGCAAGCTGCTGTGGGTGCCCTGCTGGAGCAGGGGGTTGGACTGGTCCCTTCCCATCCCCACCATGCTGGGGTGCTGGGGTTCTGGGGGTGCTGTTTTTCCAGACACATCAGCAGGAAGCACAGAAACTTCAAAGCTTCCTACAACTGAATCAGGTTCAGTCTGAGGGCGAGGGCAGGAGTGGATTGGGGGTCCCCAGCTGCCTGCACCCAGCCCTGCCAGTCCCCAGCACTGGACTTTGGCCAGGGTTGTCCCAGGCATGGTGAAGTCCCCACTGACTGGAAAAGGGGAACCATTACTCCCATTTTCAAAAAGGGTAAGAAGGAAGAACCAGGGAACTCCAGGCCAGGCAGTCTCAGCTCTGTGCCTGGTAAGATCATGGAGCACATTCTCCTGGAGGCACTACTGAGACAGAAGCATAGTGAAGAGGAGATTGGGTACAGTCAGCATGGGTTTACCAAGGGCAAATCCTGCCTGACAAACCTGGTGGCCTTCTATGACAAGGTCACAACATTAATAGATGAGGGGAGAGCAACTGATGGCATTGACCTGGACCTGAGCAAAGCCTTTGACACTGTCCCACACCACATCCTGGGCTCCACACTGGTGACACATGGGTTTGATGGGTGGATCATGAAATGGATAAAGAACTGGCTTGATGGCTGCACCCAAAGAGTGGCTGTCAATGGCTCCATGTCCCAGGGGAGGCCAAGGACAGGTGGAGTCCCTCAAGGCTCAGTCCTGGGACCAGGCTTGTTCCACATCTTTGTTGGTGCCATGCACAGAGGCATTGAGTGCACCCTCAGCAGGTTTGCTGCTGACACCAAGCTGTGTGGTGCAGCAGACAGGCTGGAGGGAAGGGATCCATCCAGAGGGACCTGGACAGGCTGGAGGGAAGGGATCCATCCAGAGGGACCTGGACAGGCTGCAGAGCTGGGCACAAGCCAACCTCATGAGGTTCAACAAGACCAAGGGCAGGGTCCTGCAGCTGGGTCTGGGCAATCCCAAGCACAAATCCAGGCTGGGCAGGGACTGGCTGAAGAGCAGCCCTGAGGAGAGGGACTTGGGGGTGCTGGGGGAGGAGAAGCTCAGCAGGAGCCAGCAGTGAGCACTTGCAGCCCAGAGAGCCAAGCAGAGCCTGGGCTGCAGCAGGAGAAGTGTGGCCAGCAGGGCCAGGGAGGGGATTCTCCCCCTCTGCTCCACTCTGCTCAGACCACTCCTGGAGCTCTGGGTCCTGTTCTGGAGCCTCTGTTCCAGGAAGGATCTGGAGGGGCTGGAAGGTGTCCAGAGAAGGGCCATGAGGATGAGCAGAGGCCTGGAGCTGCTCTGCTCTGGAGACAGCCTGAGAGAGTTGGGGTTGTGCAGTCTGGAGAGGAGAAGGCTCTGAGGAGACCTTCTTGTGGCCTTCCAGGATCTGCAGGGGGCTCCAAGAAAGCTGGGGAGGGACTTTTTAGGCTATCAGGGAGTGACAGGACTGGGGGGAATGAAATGAAGCTGGAAGTGGGGAGATTCAGACTGGATGTGAGGAAGAAGTTCTTCCCCGTGAGAGTGGTGAGAGCCTGGAATGGGTTGTCCAAGGAGGTGGTTGAGGCTCCATCCCTGGAGGTGTTTGCAGCCAGGCTGGATGAGGCTCTGGCCAGCCTGCTGTAGTGTGAGGTGTCCCTGGGCATGGCAGGGGGGTTGGAACTGGCTGAGCCTTGTGGTCCTTCCCAGACTGACTGATTCTATGATTCTACAGCAGCAGAGGGACAGTGAGAAGAGCAGGGGGACAGGAGAAGAGCAGGGGGACAGGAGAAGAGCAGAGGGACAGGAGAAGAGCAGAGGGACAGGAGAAGAGCAGAGGGACAGGACAAGAGCAGAGGGACAGGAGAAGAGCAGAGGGACAGGAGAAGAGCAGAGGGACAGGACAAGAGCAGAGGGACAGGAGAAGAGCAGAGGGACAGGACAAGAGCAGAGGGACAGGAGAAGAGCAGAGGGACAGGACAAGAGCAGAGGGACAGGAGAAGAGCAGAGGGACAGGACAAGAGCAGAGGGACAGGAGAAGAGCAGAGGGACAGGAGAGCTGCATCCTGCACAGCAGGAACTTCGAATCACAGAGTCCCAGACTGCTTTGGGTTGCAAGAGACCTTTAAAGCTCACCCAGTCCAACCCCCTGCAGTCAGCAGGGACATCCCCAACCAGAGCAGGTGGCTCAGAGCCAACCTGACCTGCAATGGTGCCATGGATGGGCAGCTCCAACCTCTCTGGGCAACCTGGGCCAGGCTCTCCCCACCCTCAGTGTCAAACATTTCTCCCTTCTCTCTTGCAGAAGTGCAGCCCAGTGCTGGCCATGGCTCCCCTGCAGTGCAGCCAGGCAGCTCTGCCCTGTGCTCTGCAGAAGCCACTCAGCTCAGCAGCTTTCCTGGGGTGGCCTTTGTCTCTGTGGCAGGTGCTCCTTTTTGTACACATGCTTGGATCCATCCAGTAAAGGCTCACGGAACCATGGAATGGGTTGGAAGGGACCTCGAGGATCATCCAGTGCCAACCCCCTGCCATGGGCAGGGACACCTCCCACCAGCCCAGGGTGCTCACAGCCCCATCCAGCCTGGCCTGGAACACCTCCAGGGAGGGGACAGCCACAGCCTCCCTGTGCAACCTGTTGCAGTCTCTCCCCACCACACCCCCCTCAAGAATTTCTTCCTCCTCTCCACTCTCAATCTCCCCTCTCCCAGCACAAAGCCATTGTCCCTCATCCTGTCACCCCCAGCCCTTGTCCAAAGTCCCTCCCCAGCTCTCCTGGAGCTCTTCAGGTACTGCAAGGCTGCTCTGAGGTCTCCCCAGAGCCTTCTCTTCTCCAGGCTGCACAGCCCCAACTCTCAGCCTGTCCCCACAGGGGAGGTTCTCCAGCCCTCTGCTCATCTTTGTGGCCTCCTCTGGCCCCTCTCCAGCAGCTCCAGGTCCTTCTCAAGTGCAGGCCTTTGCTCCAGTGTCACAACAAGAGAGAGGTTGTCCCCCAGCTCCCCCAGGGCACCTCCCTCACCAAACCACATCCTGCAGGTTTGGTGTCAGAAGCCTGTTCCTCTCAGGAACAATCCCCTCCAAAGCAGCATTTGCAGACTGCCTTGAGGTAATGATTAGCTTATTCTGGGGATGACAAAGCTCCCTGGAAAAGTTACAGGGACACTTCAGTGGCACTTGGTGCAAGCTCCAGGCTTGGGTGACACAGCCAGAGGAGGCAGATCCCAGCCAGCAGCCATCAGTCAGCCTGGGCAGCTGCTGCTGAGGGGATGTAAGTCAGGCAGCTGACGTTGGAGCATGGCTTGGGATGGGCTGAGTGAAAGGAGTTCAGGAATCTGAAGTATGGGTGATGAGGAATGATCTTGGAAGCAGCATAGTCACTTTATTGAGGAGCAAGGGGAAGATGCCCCTTAAATCTCTCCAAGAGCATTTCAGGTACTTTTATGACTCTTGCTGGAGATTTATTGCAGATTTTCAGACACACACACAGAGAAAAAAAAAATATATAATTTACCAGGAGGTTGTCAAGCACTTTTTATAGCTTTTATTTATTTTTTAATCTCCATTGTTTGCAGAGCCCTCCTCAGGGCTGGGAGATGCAGTCCTGCCCCCCTGCATCCAGCAGACAAGGAATTTGTCTTCCTCTCCGGTGTGCTGAGCAGAGGCAGAGGTGTGCCCTGGGCTCCAGCTGGGCTGGGGACAAGGTGGGAGAGGTGGGCTTGGGGCCATGGACTAGGGGACATGTGCTGGGAAGATGGGCTGGGAGAGAGGGGCTTGGGGACATGGACTGACTGGGAAGATGGGCTGGGGACATGGCCTGGGGAGCTGTGCTGGGGACAAGTTGGGAGAGGTGGGCTTGGGGAAATGGGCTGGGAAGATGGGCTGGGAGAGATGGGCTTGGGGACATGAGCTGGGGAGGTGTGCTTGGGACAAGGTGGGAGAGGTGGGCTTGGGGACAAGGTGGGAGAGGTGGGCTTGGGGACATGGCCTGGGGAGGTGTGTTCAGGCCATGAGCTGGGAAGCTGGCTGGGGGACATGGACTGGGAGGTGGAAGAATCACAGAACATGAGAGGTTGGAAGGCACCTCCAGAGACCATCCAGTCCCCCCCCCCTGCCAGAGCAGCATCACCCAGGGCGGGGCACACAGGGACACATCCAGGTGGCTTTGGAAAGTCTCCAGAGAAGGAGACTCCACAGCCTCTCTGGGCAGCCTGCTCCAGGCCTCCAGCACCCTCACAACAAAGAAGTTTCTCCTCCTGTTGAGCTGAAACCTTCTCTGTTCCACTTTGTCTCCATTGGTTCTTGCCCTGTTACTGTGCACCACCCAGCAGAGCCTGGCCCCCTCCCCTTGCCCCTCCCCCCCACCCCTATTGATAGACACTGATCAGATCCCTCTCAGTCCTCTCTTCTCATATGGCTTGGGGAGGTGTGCTGGGGACAAGGAGGGAGAGATGGACTTGGGGACATGGGCTGGGGACATGGGCTGGGAGGTGTGCTGGGAAGGTGTGCTGGGGACATGGGCTGGGGGACATGGGCTGGGAGGTGTGCTGGGGAGGTGTGCTGGGGACATGGGCTGGGGGACATGGGCTGGGAACATGGACTGGGGGACATGGGATGGAGAGGTGTGCTGGGAAGGTGTGCTGGGGACATGGGCTGGGGGACATGGGCTGGGGGACATGGGCTGGGAACATGGCCTGGGGAGGTGTGCTGGGGACATGGGCTGGGGGACATGGACTGGGGGACATGGGATGGGGAGGTGTGCTGGGGACATGGGCTGGAGGAGGTTGACTGAGGAGGGTGTGCTGGGGGTGGTGGGCTGGGGGCCATAAGCTGGGAGGGGTGCTGTGGGAGTCCCTCCTGAGCAGCCAGAGCAGCTCCAGACGCTGCCCAGGGTTCAGCAGAGGCAGCTGGGTGCTGGGTTTGGCCATGGGAGGGGAGCAGGACCCTTCCCTGCTGTGCTTCACAGCCCAGTTTGATCAGTGGTGTGGAAGGGCCCCAGGCCACCCTGGCACATCCCAAAGGCTGCCCTGGAAAAGGAAGCAGCTGAGGGCTGGTGCTGCTGGGGGCTGCTCCTCAGGTTGGAGCACAGCACCTAGGAGGAGAGGCTCTGATTTTTAAGTGGTTCCACCAGGGCCAGCCCTTCCCAAGGCTGAGAGCAGAGCCAGATCCTCCAAGCTGAATGTTCCCTGACTTCTCTGGGGATGTTTTCCAAGGCTGCAGCACTTCTGGCCAGAAGCACAGCCCTGGGGCTTTGGCTCCTGCAGGCTCCCCTGGAGAGCCTGAGCTCACTCAGCCTTCCTTGGCCTTCCTCTGGTAACTGAAGTGTTACTCTCCAGGCCACTCACAGTGTGCTGCTGTCTCCTGTGCCTGATGCTAGACAATCATGGAATTCTTTGGGTTGGAAAAGCCCTCTGAAGTCACCCAGTCCAACATCAACCCAACCCCACCATGGGCATCAAACCCTGGCCCCAAGTGCCATGGCCACACCACCTCCAGGCATGGGGACTCCACCACCTCCCTGGGCAGCCTGTGCCAATCCCTGACCACTCTTGCAGCAGAGACATTTTTCCTCCTCTCCAACCTGAGCCTCCCCTGGCACAGCAGTCCAGGGCAAGCCTGGCCCTGCTGCTCCTTGGTGCCACAAGCCCTGGTGCCAGCAGCACCCAGAGCCCAGAGCTGTTCTGGGGGAAGTGGGGAGGGAGCTGCCTGCAGGGCTGCATCCTCCTGGCAGGGCTGCTGGGGCTGGAGGATGGAGTGGGAGGATGAATCCTTCCAGCAACCCCTTCCCAGTAAGCTTCCCTGGAGGCTCTGCACAGTTGAGCATTCATCAGGCAGCTCTGGCTCCTTCCCCCTTCCTCTGTCCTCAGCACTGACCCCTCCAGCTCTGTAGGTTCCCTCCTCCTTCCCTCCCCCACGAAGTGCTTTCCATCCCATGGCTCCTGTTCCCTGGAATGCTTGAGGAGAACTCACACAGCTCCCTAGGAAGGGAGCAGCAGTTTGCTTCCTAGAAAGAAGCCTCTGCCAGCAAAGCTGAAAAATCCTTGCTGGAGTGCTGCAGAGGAAAGGATGGGGGGAAAGCAGCAAGCAAAGGAGCAGGGAGGGTTGATTTTCACAGGTCCTGAACATTTGCTCTACCTGAGGCCATGGACATTGGCATTGCCCAGGCTGGTCCAGGGAGCCTCTGAAATCTGACTGACAAAAATGGGCTCCTGAATCCCCCAGGCAGAAGAGACCTGGCAAGGCCAGAGCAGAAACCTCCCTCCTGTGGCCTGCACACTTCCCCTACAGAATGCTTTGGCACAGAAGGATGGGGATGGAGGAGGAGGAGGTGCTGAGTGTGCAGGACACAGGAGGAGGAGGTGCTGAGCCTGTGTGTGCAGGATAGAGGAGGAGGTGCTGAGCCTATGTGTGCAGAATGGAGGAGAAGAAGGTGCTGAGCCTGTGTGTGCAGGATAGAGGAGGAGGAGGTGCTGAGTCTGTGACAGGACAGAGGAGGAGGAGGTGCTGAGCCTATGTGTGCAGAATGGAGGAGAAGAAGGTGCTGAGCCTGTGTGTGCAGGACACAGGAGGAGGAGGAGGAGGTGCTGAGCCTGAGTGTGCAGGACAGAGGAGGAGGAGGTGCTGAGCCTGAGTGTGCAGGATAGAGGAGAAGGAGGTGCTGAGTCTGTGACAGGACAGAGGAGGAGGAGGTGCTGAGCCTGTGCCAGGACAGAGGAGGAGGAGGTGCTGAGTGTGCAGGGTAGAGGAGGAGGAGGTGCTGAGTGTGCAGGACAGAGGAGGAGGAGGTGCTGAGTGTGCAGGATAGAGGAGGAGGAGGTGCTGAGCCTGAGTGTGCAGGACAGAGGAGGAGGAGGTGCTGAGTGTGCAGGATAGAGGAGGAGGTGCTGAGTCTGTGACAGGACAGAGGAGGAGGAGGTGCTGAGCCTATGTGTGCAGAATGGAGGAGAAGAAGGTGCTGAGCCTGTGTGTGCAGGATAGAGGAGGAGGAGGAGGAGGAGGTGCTGAGCCTGAATGTGCAGGACAGAGGAGGAGGAGGTGCTGAGCCTGAGTGTGCAGGATAGAGGAGAAGGAGGTGCTGAGTCTGTGACAGGACAGAGGAGGAGGAGGTGCTGAGCCTGTGCCAGGACAGAGGAGGAGGAGGTGCTGAGCCTGAGTGTGCAGGACAGAGGAGGAGGAGGTGCTGAGTGTGCAGGGTAGAGGAGGAGGTGCTGAGCCTGTGACAGGACAGAGGAGGAGGAGGTGCTGAGCCTATGTGTGCAGTGGAGAGAGGCTGAGCCTGTGTGCAGGATAGAGGAGGAGGAGGGTGCTGAGCCTGATGTGCAGGACAGAGGAGGAGGGCTGAGCCTGAGTGCAGGTGAGGAGGAGGTGCTGAGTCTGTGACAGGACAGAGGAGGAGGAGGTGCTGAGCTGAGTGTGCAGGACAGAGGAGGAGGTGCTGAGTGTGCAGGGTAGAGGAGGAGGTGCTGAGTGTGCAGGGTAGAGGAGGAGGAGGTGCTGAGCCTGTGCCAGGACAGAGGAGGAGGAGGTGCTGAGCCTGGAGATGCATCCCTGGAGACTGCAGCCTCCCGGAGCTGCTCCCAGCTTCCCTGCAGCCTCTCCGGAGGGCACACTTTGCTCAGGAGGCTTTGTTCCCAGCACCAGTCCCTGCTGGTGGCCATTCCTTGGGCCCCTCTGCCTGCTCGCCAACGGGAGGGGGCAGGGGGTGCCCAGCTCCGTGCCAGCCCTTGGGGACTGTGCAGCAGAGGAATTGCTCTAAGAAAATCTTCAGCCTCCAGCCTGTGGATTTCTCCTTCCTCGAGGCACTGAGCCCCAGCAGCTGCTCAGCCAGGGCAGGCTGGTTGGTGCTGAGCTGCAGGTGCCCAGCCCACCTGTGCTGCTGGGGAGCCCTGGCCCTGCTGTCTCGTCCTCACCTGTGCTGCTCCTCAGCCTCACCTGGCTCAAGCCCTCCTGACACAAGAGCCCAGGAGGGGGTGGCATCAATTTCCCACGCAAGGGAAGCCTCTTCTTGGAGTAAAAATCACAGCAGCTAAAAAGCTTCCTCTGCAGGTTCAGGAGTTTGTTTATTTCTGCTGCCTTTTATCTGGTAACTGATCTATTTCCTTGAGGTTTGGGTTGTTGGTTTTTTTTGGTTTTTTTTTTTTTCTTCCACGGTGTCACTGGAAGCTGAAGCTCACAGTGGGCTCAGCAATTAGTGGCAGCACAGAAAATATAAGGCAAAACCCAAGGATTGCTAATGAGCTGCCACATTAAACAATGAGTCACACTTCCATAAGGAGCCCAAATCCAGTTATAACCCTAAATAAACAAGCTGTGAGAAACAGTTTACAAAATATGAATGTGTTGCTTGGGTTTAACTGCTGCTGAGAAGCTGTGATCTGAACCCTGAGATGTATTTAAATAGCTGCAAAAAAAAAAAAAAAAAAAAAAAAAAAAAAAAAAACCAAACCAAACAAAAAACACCACTCAGGCTGAGCCCCACCGAGAGCCATGCAGCACAGCCTGGAGCCCTGCAGAGGGATGCAGGGAAGGGACCAGGAGAGGCTCTGGGGTTGTCTCCTCCACCCTGAGTCCTTCTCCAGCTGCCTGTGGATCAGGTAAGGGCTGTCCTGCACTGGAGCAAAGGCTGAGAGCCAAGAGATGCAGCAGGAGGGAGTTGTGCTCCTCCTGGGGGTGGTGGGGGGGGTCTATGGGTGGTGTTGGCCAATTGGGATGGGTCAGGCTCCTGCCAAGAGTCATCACAGGGGCAGCAGAGCCCCAGGGCTCTTCATGTAGGCAAGGCTGGAGAGAAATGGTTAGGTCCAGATGCAGTGAGAGCAGTCCTGTGGGGTTTGGTTCCATGGCAATGGCACAAGGAAACGTTCTGTGAGCAGCAGCACAGGGAGGGGATTCTGCAGCTCTGCTCTGCTCAGACCCCACCTGCAGCACTGCCTCCATTTCTGGGACCCCAGCATGAGGAGGACCTGAAGCAGAGTTACAGCCATGGATGGAGGCCTGGGGGAAGACCTGGGCTCTGTAGAGAGGAACCTTCTCTGCTCTGCTCTCCTAGCAGTGGCTTCTGGACTTGGAGACTATGGTTGCACCTGGAGTACTGAGTCCAATTCTCCTGCCCCCAGCACAGGAAGGACCTGGAGCTGCTGGAGAGGGGCCAGAGGAGACCATGAGGCTGGAGAACCTCCACTATGGGGACAAGTTGAGAGTTGGGGTTGCTCAGCCTGGAGAAAAGAAGGCTCCAGACCTCAGAGCAGCCTTGCAGTACCTGAAGAGCTCCAGGAGAGCTGGGGAGGGACTTTGGACAAGGGCTGGGAGTGACAGGATGAGGAACAATGGCTTTGAGCTGGGAGAGGGGAGATTGGAAATGAGGAAGAAATTGCTGAGAGTGATGATGAGGAGACACTGGCACAGGTTGCCCAGGGAGGCTGTGGCTGTCCCCTCCCTGGAGGTGTTCCAGGCCAGGCTGGATGAGGCCTTGAGCAGCCTGGGCTGGTGGGAGGTGTCCCTGCCCATGGCAGGGGTTGGCACTGGATGAGCTTTAGATCCATGAGAGTTAACCTGAAATAATTTCCTCCACTCCACATGAAGTGGACTTTGGGGTTGTAATTGTTCTCCTCTTGGGTTTTCTTTCACCTCCCCAACATAGATTTAAACAAAAAAGTCTCCTGCAGGAGCCACAGGATTTGGGCAAAGGATTCTCACTGCTCAGCCATCAGCCTTTGGCACTCCCTGGACGTGTCCCATCCCAGGGACAAACCCCTGGATCTCCATGTACCCTTGTTCCTCAAGGGTGAGCTGTCTCCAAGCTCACAGACAAGTGACCAGCTGCCACTTGTGCCCTGGAAGAGTTGGAGAACCTTCTCTGGCCATCCTGACCTGGCAAGAAGGGAGCAGGGACCGTCACCCTCACACCAGCTGTGGGCACAGGATCTGCTGGGAACAACCTGGCTCTGTGTGCTGGGGGCACATCCACAGTGGATTCATCAGCTCCCCATCACCTCCCTTAGCCCTCTCCACCTTTGCACTATGGCCAGGCCACCACAAGCCAGGGACCAGCAAGCTGCAGGTTGCTTGGTGCAGGAAACCTGCTGGGTCCTGCTCCTGGCTGCACATCCAGAGCCTCACAGAGAGGATTTGGGGGGACACCAGGAGAGCACCATGCCCTGTCTGTGTGTGAGGAGCATGGCTGAGAGAGCCCAGGCAGGTCTGGGTCAGTTGCTCCTTCCACAGCTCCAGGATACCACAAAAGGCTGCAGGACCTGACTGGGAACCAGTCCCTGCCATGGCTCAGCAAGAAAGTGGAAGCCAAGGAGTCTGCCTCTCAGCAGCTCTCCTGGAGGAGCCTGGGGACAGAGCAGCCTGTGAGGGGGTGGTGATACCCCTGGGGTGGCTTGTGGGCAGAAGATTCATCCCAAAGGGGAGATGCTGCAGAGGGATGATGAAGGTCAAGCAACTGATGTCATTGACCTGGCCCTGAGCAGAGCCTTTGGCACTGTCCCACACCACAGCCTGGGCTTCAAGCTGGTGCAGTCTGGATTGATGGATGATGGAGCACTGGGTGGGAAAGGAACTGCCTTGAAGGCTGCACCCAGAGGGTGGCTGCCAAGGGGTCCATGGCCAAGTGCAGGCCAGTGCCAAGTGGAGTCCCTCAGGGATCAGGACTGGCACCAGTCCTGTTTCATATCTCTGTTGGTGCCATGGACTGTGGCACTGAGGCTCCCTCAGCACCAAGCTGTGAGGTGCTGCTGACAGCTGGAGGGAAGGATCCATCCAGAGGGACCTGGGCAGGCTGCAGAGCTGAGCCCAAGCCAAGCTCAGGAGGTTCAACAAGACCAAGGGCAAGGTCCTGCAGCTGGGTCAGGGCAGTGCCAGGCACTGCTAGAGGCTGGGCAGGGACTGGCTGGAGAGCAGCCCTGAAGGACAGGCCTTGGGGGTGCTGGGGGAGGAGAAGCTCAGCAGGAGCCAGCAGTGAGCACTTGCAGCCCAGAGAGCCAAGCAGAGCCTGGGCTGCAGCAAGAGAAGTGTGGCCAGCAGGGCCAGGGAGGGGATTCTCCCCCTCTGCTCCACTCTGCTCAGACCACTCCTGGAGCTCTGTGTCCTGTTCTGGAGCCTCTGTTCCAGGAAGGATCTGGAGGTGCTGGAAGGTGTCCAGAGAAGGGCCATGAGGATGAGCAGAGGGCTGGAGCTGCTCTGCTCTGGAGACAGACTGAGAGTTGGGGTTGTGCAGTCTGGAGAGGAGAAGGCTCTGAGGAGACCTTCTTGTGGCCTTCCAGGATCTGCAGGGGGCTACAGGAAAGCTGGGGAGGGACTTTTGAGGGTGTCAGGGAGTGATAGGACTGGGGGGAATGGAGCAAAACTAGAAATGGGGAGGTTCAGATTGGATGTTAGGAGGAAATTCTTCCCCATGAGGGTGGTGAGAGACTGCCACAGGTTGCCCAGGGAGGTGGTGGAAGCCTCATCCCTGGAGGTTTTTGCAGCCAGGCTGGATGTGGCTGTAAGCAACCTGCTGTGGTGTGAGGTGTCCCTGCCCATGGCAGGGGTTGGAACTGGCTGAGCCTTGAGGTCCCTTCCAACCCTGACCATTCTATGATTCTATGCTGTCCTGCTCTCCAGCCTCCCCCAAGGACAGCAGCTGGGAACCCCCAGCCTCTGGGTGCCCCCAGGGGAGGAGAGGGCTGACAGGGACTGTGGTGCTTCACCTCTGAGCAGCAGTGGTGACCCCCAGCCTTGCAGCTCCCTGCTGCTCTGAGACAGCCTTGGCAGCAACAGGCAGGGTAACCACACCAGCACAGCCCCCAGTGCCCTCAGACTGCCAGTCCTCACCCCTGCCCTCCCTGCTGGGGCTGCCAATGCCACCAGAGCCAGCTTGGGTTCTCCCACACCCCCACCACCGCTGGCTCCAGCCTGCCCTCCAGGAGGAGCTCAGCAGTGTGGTCCCAGCTCTGACCTTTCCCACACCCTTCTGGCACTCCTCCCCTGCTCCCATCCCTGCCCCAGGGCTCTCCAGCCACCAGCACCTCTCCACAGCTGCTCCCCTGGCCAGGGAGCCACAGCCCTCAAGTCACAAGTGGCAGAAGTACTTGGGAGAGGCTCCTGGGCTGGCAGGGTGGAGAGGATTTAGAAGTATCTTAGCAATCAAATAAATGCCATCAGTGGCAAAGGGCACTGCTCCAGGGAGGTGGTCAGATTGCTCCCAACAAGGGAGGAGAGGCAGAGGAGCTCAGTGAGCAGCTCTGCAGCATGCAAGGACCATGAAGTGCTCTTCAGTCTCTTTGTATCCAGGCAGAATGGCAGCCAACAGCTACCTTGGGACAAGAGTTTTCCAGTCACCCTAAAAATCACAGCAGTGGCAACAGTCAGCCTGGTTCCCCACCTCAAGGGTCTCAGAAGGGCTGGGGGAGGCTCTCTGCAGCCCTTCAGTGTCGACTGTGACCAGAGAATTTGAGGTACATCACAGGGGGCAGGGCCAGGGCTCAGACTCTGCATCAGAGCACAGACAAAGTTCAGCAGGTGCTGGAGAGAGGCAGCTTGGAGAGCTGCTGAGGCTGCTGTCTGAGGGGCTGACCTGCCTTTGAGGATGTCTGTCTCCTCCAGCTATCCATCCCTCCTCCACTAGATAGCCTCAAGCAGGGTCTGGATCCTGGACTTGGTAGCTCCAGACCCTTGAGACAACTGGAAAAGCTCTCTGGAGAGTGTTCACACCACGGGGTCCAGAGGAGGTCTGCAGACACAGTCCCAGCTTGGCTGCAGGATGTTTGTCCTCATCATCTCATGCATGATGCTATTGAGGAGCCCAGAGGGGCTGAGGTGTTGGGGAGCTGCCCCTGCCTCACTGCTTTGATCTGCAGTGGGAGCTTGCAGGGCTGACCACAGCCCAGGCAGGGAGGCTGTAGCCAAGGTGAGCACCTGGGAGGCACTGGGGCACTAAGATGGTTCAGGATGGTGTTCCCTTGGAGCTCACCTCTCCCACACCTGCAGGTCAGCAGCAGAGGGATGACTTTTCTGCTCTGCTGCATGTGAGTAGCTCAGGACAAGTTGATTCATGTCCTGGCAATGCCTTTTTTCTCCAATACACAGACTCACAGCATGGGCTGGCTGGGAAGGGACCTCCAAAGCTCCTCCAGTCCAACCCCCTGCACTCAGCAGGGACATCCTCCACCAGATCAGGTTGCCCAGAGCCCTGTCCAGCCTCACCTTGAATATCTCCAGGGATGGTTCCTCAACCACCTTCCTGGGCAACCTGTTGCAGTGTTCCAGCAGCCTCCTGGTGCAGAACTTGTTCCTCACATCCAATCTCAATCTGCCCTGCTCTCATTTCAAAGCCATTGTTCCTCATCCTGTCACTCCCAGCCCTTGTCCAAAGTCCCTCCCCAGCTCTCCTGGAGCCCTTTAGGTACTGGAAAGTTGCTCTTAGGTCTCCCTGGAGCCTTCTCTTCTCCAGGCTGAACAGTCCCAATTCTCCCAGCCTGTCCCCATAGCAGAGCTTCTCCAGCCCTCTGATCATTTTTGTGGCCTCCTCTGGACCCTCTCCAGCAGCTCCAGGTCTCTCTTGTGTTGGGGTCCCACAGCTGGCCCCAGCCCTGCAGGTGAGGTCTCCCCAGAGCAGAGCAGAGGGGCAGGATCCTCTCTCTCCAGCTCTGGCCACACTGCTTTGGATGCAGCCCAGGCTGCCCTTGGCCTTCTGTGCTGCCAGTGCCCATTGCTGGCTCCTGGCCAGCTTCTCACCCCCAGCGCCCCCAAGTCCTTCCCCTCAGAGATGCTCTCAATCTCCTCCTCTCCCAGTCTGTACTGACAGTGAGGATTGTTCCACCCCAGGTTCAGGACCCTGCACTTGCTCTTGTTGAACCTCATGAGGTTCACCTGGGCACCACCTCTGCATCCTGTCCAGGTCCCTCTGGATACCATCCTGTTCCTCTGGCACATTGGCAGCACCACCCAGCTTGGTGCCATAGAGGAGCCTGAGACAAGCAGCCTGAGGCACCTGCATGGGAGGAGCTGCTGGCTGACCATCTGAAGTCTCTTTCCACACACAGCAGGACCCAGGGATTTGGTGGAGGCCCCATCCCTGGAGACATTCCAGGTCAAACTGGATGTGGCCCTGAGCAGCCTGCTGTAGGTGGAGTTGTTCCTGCTGCCTGCAGGGGGTTGGACAAGATGCCCTCTGATGCACATTAGAGTAGCTGAACTTTGTCAAACCCAAGCTCCATCTCACCCTTAGGCCATCTCCAAACAGGTCATCAGCAGACCTTCAGAGCTGCCAGGCCAGCACTGAGCCATCCTTTCCCATGGGATTTTTTCCTGGTCAGTGATTCAGGGACTCCCAGAGCTGCACGTAGCATTTGGGTCAGTCCCAGCAGGTCCTGTGGCAGTCCCTGGGGGCCCTGTGGTGCAGGAGTTTGTCCAACCTGCCCTGCCAGACATTTCCATTTCTGCTCTTGGTGCTGTAGGGTGGCCATGAGCTTCCCAAGCCTAATTATACACTGCACAAAACAGTGCTGCTGAGGCAGGTCTTGGAATGCTGGCTGTGGCTTTGGTGTCTGGATCTTCTAGAGGCTGTGGGAAGCTTGCAGGTGCTGAGAGAAGAGCCACAGAAATGGTACAAGGGCTGGAGGAAACTTGCAGAGGGATCCTCGGGAAGCACAGCTCAAGAGGAAGGACAAACACACTGCAGACTGGAAGGGGATTCAGTCTGGCAGGGCTCCACAGTCTGCAGCCAGCTAGAACCAGCCCTGGTGGAAAGCAGACAGATGTCAGAGAGTCATGGAATGGTTTGGTTTGGTTTGGAAGGGACATCAAAGCTCATCCAGTGCCAACCCCCTGCCATGGGCAGGGACACCTCCCACCAGCACAGGGTGCTCAAGGCCTCATCCTCAAAAGTCCCTCCCCAGCTCTCCTGGAGCCCTTCAGGTACTGCAAGGCTGCTCTGAGCTCTCCCTGGAGCCTTCTCTTCTCCAGGCTGCACAGCTCCAACTCTCTCAGCCTGTCCCCACAGGGGAGCTTCTCCAGCCCTCTGATCATCTTCATGACCTCCTCTGGACCCTCTCCAGCAGCCCCAGGTCCTTCCTGTGCTGTGCCCCAAAGCTGGAGGCAGTGGTGCAGGTGGGGTCTGAGCAGAGCAGAGCAGAGGGGCAGAATCCCCTCCCTGCCCTGCTGGTCACACTTCTGAAGCAGAAGGGAGAGGCTCCAGCTCCTGATGCTTCTGCAAAGCCAACGAGCAGGATGCTCCCAGCTGCCACACATCCCCAACTATCAACTCCACAGCCACAGGTTTCAGCTTTGGGTTGGAACTCTAAATCAGTGTAGGCAACCTTCTCATCTAGGAGATGGTGGGGACCAGACCTTGTGGTTTCTAGCCTGTGTTATTAAACACCACAGGGCTGGCCAGTGGTATGAAGGAGTGAAGAAATGCCTCAGCCTGCCAGCAGAGCTTCAATTACCTGGCCAAGGACGTGCCCAGTGATGGCTCACAGCTGGAAAAGCTGCAAGCAGCAGGCCCAGATGGCCCCAATGCTTTCTTCTCTCTTCACACTCCATGGTTCATAGGCCCTGCCCCATGGCCAGCAGCCCCATGGCCAGCAGCCCCATGGCCAGCAGCACTTTCTTCCTCTCTGTCCCGTTCTCCCTGTCATCTCCAGGGTGTCACTGTCCTCAGCAATGGGCACAGAGCCAGGCTGAGCCCCACCTCTGCCCAGTGCCCGGTGGCACACAAAAGCAACCTGACAGTGGACATCCCACCCATGGGTTGGGCTTGGGTCCCCCTGCTCCACATGCAGTGAGTGTCTCATGCCAGTGATCAGCAGAGACCACCCAAGAGAGTGCAGCAGAAAAGCCTCTTCTGTGTCCCTCCATCATCCTCCTGCCCTAGTGAGGGGCAGGGGCAGAGTGCAGGGCTGGTGGCAGGGCCCCAGCAGTGCTCACACCTTGCACCTCCTGCACCTACACAAGGGCTGGGGCTGCTGACAGGAATGTCTTGGGGCAAAGCAAACCTGGGAGCATGTCCAAACCCCACGAGATCCTTGCTGTGCAGACAGGTTGCCACATGCAGACTCCTCACACTCCTCCATCTCCCTCTCTCCCATAGGATCATGGAACTCTTTGGGATGGAAAAGATCATCCAGCCCAGCCACCAAGCCACCCCCACCACAGCCACCAAACCCTGTCCCCAAGTGCCATGGCCACAGGGTTCTGGAACACCTCCAGGCATGGGGACTCCACCACCTCCCTGGGCAGCCTGTGCCAATCCCTGACCACTCTTGCAGCAAAGACATTTTCCTCCTCTCTAACCTGACCCTCCCCTGGCACAATTTCAGGCCATTTCCTCTCCTTCTATCATCTGAGACTGGGGAGCAGAGCCCAACCCCCACTTGACTGCAGCCTCCTCTCAGGAGCTGCAGAGAGCAATGAGGTCTCCTTCAGCCTCCTCTTCTCCAAGCTCCCTCAGCTGCTCCTCCCCAGCCCTGTTCTCTTGGACCAAGTTCTCCAGAACTGCCATCTGAAGGTGCTCAGGACATGTCCTTCATGTTTGCCCAGGACAGCACACAGCAGGGAGCATGGAGGTCTCCCCTCAGCCTCCTCTTCTCCAGACTGAGCAGCTGGGGTGGGGGTGTGCAGGGCAGCCTGGGCTCCCCCCGAGCTCTCAGCACAGGCTCTGCTCTGCACCTCCACACACAGCCTGGCTCTTAAGTAGATGGTTAGGAACAGATCAGGGTGAGACATCTCCTTAAGCCCCAGCTGGGACTGGCTGCTCCCACCACCTCCTGCTCTGCCAGCCCAGGATGATTTACTCTGATCTGCACTATTGATTTTATTGTGGGGGAAACGTGGTGGATACCTGGAGAGAGAGGAGAGGCAGAGATTTGACTTATGAGAGCATGTGGGGAAGGCTCCAGTGTCATCCCCCCCACCCCCCCCCAGAGCTCTGCCTTTTCTGCATCTGTACCAGAATTATTTGTAGTGTTTTATGCACCCATCTGCTCCCTGCATGCTCTCCATAAATCTCCCCAGCTCTCTCACACTCACACATGTTTGCTTTCCATGTAGATTACTTATGATGAGAGTCTAATTAGACCCGGGGAAGCCTGCCTACAGAGTGAGCCTGGGGAGAGCTTAATTAAAGTCAATGGAGAAAATTATAGGTGAAAAAAAAAAAATTAGGGCAGCAAGAAAAAAAAAAATCAAGGAAGAAACCAAAGGGATAAAAAAAAAAAAAAAAAAAAGGAGCAGGGAAGAAACAGCAGCAGGGAGGGAGCATGGCTGCCAGGCACCCTGGAGCTGGCACCCCCAGCAGCAGGCAGCAAGGCCAGGAGCCATGGTGCTGCAGTGAGGAGAGCCCAGGGGATGCCTGTGGAGAGCTCACAGGGAACAGGGAGAGCTTGTGGGGTGCCCTTGGGATGCCCATGGAGAGCTTGTGAGGTGCCCTTGGGGTGTCCATGCAGAGCTTGTGGGGTGCCCTTGGGATGCCCATGGAGAGCTTGTGAGGTGCCCTTGGGGTGTCCATGCAGAGCTTGTGGGGTGCCCTTGGGATGCCCATGGAAACCTTGTGAGGTGCCCTTGGGGTGTCCATTGAGAGCTTGCGAGGTGCCCTTGGGGTGTCCATGCAGAGCTTGTGGGGTGCCCTTGGGATGCCCAGGGAGAGCTTGCAGGCTGTCTGTGAGGTGCCTGCAGAGTGCACATGGAAAGCCTATGGGATGCCTGTGGGGTGCCCATGGGGTGCCCATAGAGATCTCATGGGGTGCCTGTGGAGCAACCATGAGGTGCCCATGTAGAGCTCATGGGGTGCCCGTGGGGTGTTCTTGAGGTGCCCTTGGACACTCCATGGAGAGCCCATGGGGTGCCTGTGAGGAACCTGTGGGGTGCTCTTGAGGTGCCTCTGGAGAGCTCATGGAGGGGCTCTGGGAAACCCATGGGGTGCCCTTGGAGACCCTGTGGAGAGCCCAATGGGGTGCCCATGAGGTGCCCATGGAGTGCCCATGAAGTGCCATGCCTGGCAGGGAAGGGTGTAGGTGACAAGGTGCACACAGCCTTCTGCAGGGGGGTCAAGGCTGAGCAGAGCTCCTGTCCTCCTGTCCTCCTGTCCCCCTGTCCCCCTGTCCCCCTGTCCTCCTGTCACCCTGTCCCTCTGTCCTCCTGTCCTCCTGTCCTCCTGCCCTCCTGTCCCCCTGTCCTCCTGCCCTCCTGTCCCCCTGTCCCTCTGTCCTCCTGTCCTCCTGCCCTCCTGTCCTCCTGTCCTCCTGTCCTCCTGCCCTCCTGTCCCCCTGTCCTCCTGCCCTCCTGTCCTGCTGTCCCCCTGTCCTCCTGCCCTCCTGTCCTCCTGTCCTCCTGTCCTCCTGCCCTCCTGTCCCCCTGTCCTCCTGCCCTCCTGTCCCCCTGTCCTCCTGTCCCCCTGTCCCCCTGTCCCCCTGTCCTCCTGTCACCCTGTCCCTCTGTCCTCCTGTCCTCCTGTCCTCCTGCCCTCCTGTCCCCCTGTCCTCCTGCCCTCCTGTCCTGCTGTCCCCCTGTCCTCCTGCCCTCCTGTCCTCCTGCCCTCCTGCCCTCCTGCCCTCCTGTCCCCCTGTCCTCCTGTCCTCCTGCCCTCCTGCCCTCCTGTCCTCCTGTCCTCCTGCCCTCCTGTCCCCCTGTCCTCCTGCCCTCCTGTCCTGCTGTCCCCCTGTCCTCCTGCCCTCCTGTCCTCCTGCCCTCCTGCCCTCCTGTCCTCCTGTCCTCCTGTCCTGCCCTCCTGTCCTCCTGCCCTCCTGCCTTCCTGTCCTCCTGTCCTCCTGCCCTCCTGTCCTCCTGTCCTCCTGTCCTCCTGTCCCACTGTCCTGCTGTCCCCCTGTCCTCCTGTCCTCCTGTCCTCCTGCCCTCCTGCCCTCCTGTCCTCCTGTCCTCCTGTCCTCCTGTCCCCCTGTCCTGCTGCCCTCCTGTCCTCCTGCCCTCCTGCCCTCCTGTCCTCCTGTCCTCCTGTCCTGCCCTCCTGTCCTCCTGTCCTCCTGTCCTCCTGCCCTCCTGCCCTCCTGTCCTCCTGTCCTCCTGTCCTCCTGCCCTCCTGTCCTCCTGTCCCCCTGTCCTCCTGTCCTCCTGTCCCCCTGTCCTCCTGTCCTCCTGCCCTCCTGCCCTCCTGCCCTCCTGTCCTCCTGTCCTGCCCCCCTGTCCTCCTCTCCTCCTGCCCTCCTGCCTTCCTGTCCTCCTGTCCTCCTGTCCTCCTGTCCTCCTGTCCTCCTGTCCCCCTGTCCTGCTGTCCCCCTGTCCTCCTGTCCTCCTGTCCTCCTGTCCTCCTGCCCTCCTGCCCTCCTGTCCTCCTGTCCTCCTGCCCTCCTGCCCTCTCCTCTCTGGCACATTCTCTGCAGAGGGTGAACAAGTTGGGCTGGGAGAGTCACCTGGCTCTGGATCTCCTCTCCACATGTGCCTTGAGTTCTCCTAGGCTGCTCCCCATTCCATATCCATGAGCTGGGCAAGTGGGAGATGCTCAGTGGCTGCAGCAGGTACAGTTCCTCACCATGTCCATGCCCCAGAGCAGGTAAGAAAATCCTTCTGTTCCCTAGGAATTTGCTGTCCCTCTGCAGATTGGCTCCTGGAGCACAGAACTGTCCCAGTTGGGAGATCTCTGAGGTTATCCAGTCCAGCATCAACCCAACACCTCCATGGCCACCAAACCCTGGCCCAGAGTGCCATGGCCACAGGTCTCTGGAACACCCCCAGGGATGGGGACTCCACCACCTCCCTGGGCAGCCTCTGCCAGTGTCTGAAAACCCTTTCTGGGAAGATACTTTTCCTAATCTCCAACCTGAGCTTCCCCTGACACAACTTGAGGCTGTTTCCTCTTGTCCTGTCACTTGTTGCATGTGAGCAGAGCCCAACCCCCACCTGACTGCAGCCTCCTCTCAGGAGCTGTAGAGAGCACTGAGGTCTCCCTCAGCCTCCTCTCCTCCAGGCTGAACACCCCCAGCTCCCTCAGCTGCTCCTCCCCAGCCCTGTTCTCCTTCCCCAGCTTTGTTGCCCTTCTCTGGACCTGCTCCAGCCTCTCAATGTCCTTGGAGTGAGTGTCCCAGGACTGACCCCAGGATTTGAGGACTGGAGGACCTCTGTAGGTTCCTCCCAACCCAAACCATACAATGAGAACCCAGCCAGAGGGCAGCTGGGGCTGTGGGAGTCACCAGAGTGCCCTGAGGGCCCCTGCAGTGACCTATGCAGTGCAGGGCACTGCTCTTCTGCCCCAGCAGTGGCACAGCTGCCCCCAGGGACTGAGGGAAGCATCCTTGTAGGAAGCCTTGATTTAAAGAGCCCAAATGAGGAAGACTCTGCCACCTCTCCATGCAGATTGCTCCTCTGCTTAATTACATTCCCTCTTTACAAGATGCAGCTTATTTCCAACTGAGGCTTTTCCAGCTCCCAGCCAGTGAATCTCATCACAGTTTTTATCTGCTAGATTAAAAACCTCTCCATCCTCAGAAATCTCCTCCCTCCCCAAGTATTTATAGACCACGAGCAAGTTGTCTCTTAACCTTCCCTGAATCAACTAAAGAGGCTGAGACATGCAGCCTGTCCCAAGCAGCCAGGCCTTCAGCACCTCCACTCATTCCTCCTGCTCTTCTCCAGGCCCTCCCTGGTCCTCCAGCACCCTGCACCAAGGGTGGGTAGACTGCAGGTCAGGACAGGTGAGGTGGAGGCCAAGGTGATGCCATAAGCAAGTGGAGGAACATACAATCACAGAATGGGCTGGGCTGGAAGGGACCTCCAAAGCTCCTCCAGTCCAGCCCCCTGCAGTCAGCAGGGACATCCTCCACCAGATCAGGTTGCCCAGAGCCCTGCCCAGTCTCACCTTGAACATCTCCAGGGATGGTTCCTCAACCACCTCCCTGGGCAACCTGTTGCAGTGTTCCAGCAGCCTCCTGCTGCAGAACTTGTTCCTCACATCCAATCTCAATCTGCTCTTGTCCAGCAGCCTCCTGGCAGAATTTGGGGCAGAACAACTGCTTCATAGAATCATTAAGGGTGAAAAAGCCTTCTGAGCTCATCCAGTCCAACATCAACCCAACCCCACCATGGCCACCAAACCCTGGCCCCAAGTGCCATGGCCACAGGTTTCTGGAACACCTCCAGGCATGGGGACTCCACCACCTCCCTGGGCAGCCTGTGCCAATCCCTGACCACTCCTGCAGCAAAGACATTTTTCCTCCTCTCCAACCTAACCCTCCCCTGGTGCAATCTGAGGCCATTTCCTCTCCTTCTATCACCTGCTACTTGGGAGCAGAGACCAACCCCCACCTGACTGCAGCCTCCTCTCAGGCAGTGTTGGAATGGTTGTGCCACTGTGCTGCAGGAGGTCTCAGTGTGGGTCAGAACCACTCTGTGCTCAGCTGTGCTCAGAGAGCATCCTCCAGAGAGGGACAGGATGGGGCCTTGGGAGTGGAGATCAACTGAAAAGGGAAGCCAGGAGCAGAGAGGAGGGATGCAGGGAGAGCAAGGGCTGGGCAGCTGCAGCAGCATCTTGGGTGGCAGGGGCTGCAGGATCACATCCCAGAGTCACTGAGGGTGCTGCTGCTGAAGCCAAAATGGTCAGCAAGGACAGCTGGGCAGAGGTGATCTGAGCAGCTGGCAGAGGAGGAGCTCTGAGCTGCCCATATGGACAGGCCAAGGGGCTCTGCCAGCTCCTGGAGGTGGTCAGCCCAGGTTCAGGGTCACCTGTGCCCCTCACAGAAGGTGCAGCCTGGGAAAGGTGAAGACTCTTCAGGCACTGGCACAGGCTGCCCAGGGAGGTGGTGGAGTCCCCATGCCTGGAGGTGTTCCAGAAACCTGTGGCCATGGCACTTGGGAACAGGGTTTGGTGGCCATGGTGGGGTTGGATTTGATGACCTTGGAGGCTCTTTCCAAACCAAACAGTTCTGTGATTCCACTCAGTGCCTGCCAGCCTCTGGCTGGAGCATGGTCACAAGGGGCTGGGAGTGCAGCAGGATGGGCTGAGCACTGCTGCTGGCATCATTTCTGTGGAGCCCCACACTGACATCCATCCTCCATGACATCATTTGGACAGTGATCACTTCTGCCACCCTTCTCCTGTGTCCTTGAGATCATTTGCTGTCAGCATGGGCAGGGGCTGTGCCCAAAGTGTTGGCATCTGATGAGAACCTGACTGCAGCCTCTGTGGAGTGCTGGCCACAGGTTGGGAGCTGTCTACTTCTCATGGCCTGGCAGCCTTCAGTGCTTTCCCCTCTGAAGTCCCCTGCCCCCTGTTACACCCCACACACATGGGGGTGTGACAAACCCCCCAGCTCAGGGGGCTGCTGCAGGAACAGGGCCTCCAGCTGGCTCTTCTCCTTCCCCTCCTCTGTGTCACAGACACTGAATCCTCTCAGTTTGGGCTGGAAAGAGGCTTTCCTGCAAAGCAGGGAGGCAGATGTTCTGCTCACAACACCCAGCTGTGGATTCCAGTGCCTCAGCTCAACCTCATCCTCCCCAGCTCACAGCTGGAGCAGCTCGGGGCAGGGTTTTGCTCAGAGCCACCTGCAGATGTCTGCTGGAGACCCAGGGCTGGGGTCTAGGGCAGCACAGAGCCCAGCAGGCTCAGGGGAGCTGCACCAGCAGGTTGGTGACAGCAGAACCCTGATGTGTGCCCTGCCAGCGTGGCAGAGGAGGATGGCTGTGTCCAGGAGAGGATGGCTGTGTCCAGAGGAGGATGGCTGTGTCCAGGAGAGGATGGCTGTGTCCAGAGGAGGATGTCTGTGTCCAGGGGAGGATGTCTGTGTCCAGGGGAAGATGCCTGTGTCCAGGGGAGGATGGCTGTGTCCAGAGGAGGATGGCTGTGTCCAGAGGAGGATGGCTGTGTCCAGGGGAGGATGCCTGTGTCCAGAGGAGGATGCCTGTGTCCAGAGGAGGATGTCTGTGTCCAGGAGAGGATGGCTGTGTCCAGGGGAGGATGGCTGTGTCCAGGGGAAGATGTCTGTGTCCAGAGGAGGATGTCTGTGTCCAGGGGAGGATGTCTGTGTCCAGAGGAGGATGGCTGTGTCCAGGGAGATGCTGTGTCCAGGGAGATGTCTGTGTCCAGAGGAGGATGGCTGTGTCCAGGGAGATGTCTGTGTCCAGGGGAGGATGCCTGTGTCCAGAGGAGGATGGCTGTGTCCAGGGGAAGATGTCTGTGTCCAGAGGAGGATGGCTGTGTCCAGGGGAAGATGTCTGTGTCCAGAGGAGGATGTCTGTGTCCAGGGGAGGATGTCTGTGTCCAGAGGAGGATGCCTGTGTCCAGAGGAGGATGCCTGTGTCCAGGAGAGGATGGCTGTGTCCAGAGGAGGATGCCTGTGTCCAGGAGAGGATGCCTGTGTCCAGAGGAGGATGTCTGTGTCCAGGGGAGGATGCCTGTGTCCAGGGGAAGATGTCTGTGTCCAGGGGAGGATGGCTGTGTCCAGGGGAAGATGTCTGTGTCCAGAGGAGGATGTCTGTGTCCAGGGGAGGATGGCTGTGTCCAGGGGAGGATGGCTGTGTCCAGAGGAGGATGCCTGTGTCCAGAGGAGGATGCCTGTGTCCAGGAGAGGATGGCTGTGTCCAGAGGAGGATGTCTGTGTCCAGAGGAGGATGCCTGTGTCCAGGGGAGGATGGCTGTGTCCAGAGGAGGATGGCTGTGTCCAGGAGGATGCTGTCCAGAGGAGGATGCCTGTGTCCAGGAGAGGATGGCTGTGTCCAGGGGAGGATGTCTGTGTCCAGAGGAGGATGGCTGTGTCCAGAGGAGGATGCCTGTGTCCAGGAGAGGATGGCTGTGTCCAGGGGAGGATGCCTGTGTCCAGAGGAGGATGGCTGTGTCCAGAGGAGGATGGCTGTGTCCAGAGGAGGATGGCTGTGTCCAGAGGAGGATGTCTGTGTCCAGAGGAGGATGTCTGTGTCCAGGAGAGGATGGCTGTGTCCAGGGGAGGATGTCTGTGTCCAGAGGAGGATGTCTGTGTCCAGGAGAGGATGCCTGTGTCCAGAGGAGGATGTCTGTGTCCAGAGGAGGATGCCTGTGTCCAGGAGAGGATGGCTGTGTCCAGGGGAGGATGTCTGTGTCCAGAGGAGGATGTCTGTGTCCAGAGGAGGATGGCTGTGTCCAGAGGAGGATGGCTGTGTCCAGAGGAGGATGCCTGTGTCCAGGAGAGGATGGCTGTGTCCAGGGGAGGATGTCTGTGTCCAGAGGAGGATGTCTGTGTCCAGAGGAGGATGGCTGTGTCCAGAGGAGGATGTCTGTGTCCAGGGGAGGATGCCTGTGTCCAGAGGAGGATGGCTGTGCCCAGGGGAGGATGGCTGTGTCCAGGGGAGGATGGCTGTGTCCAGGGGAGGATGCCTGTGTCCAGAGGAGGATGGCTGTGCCCAGGGGAGGATGGCTGTGTCCAGGGGAGGATGCCTGTGTCCAGGGGAGGATGGCTGTGTCCAGAGGAGGATGGCTGTGTCCAGAGGAGGATGGCTGTGTCCAGAGGAGGATGGCTGTGTCCAGGAGAGGATGCCTGTGTCCAGGGGAGGATGGCTGTGTCCAGGGGAAGATGTCTGTGTCCAGAGGAGGATGCCTGTGTCCAGGGGAGGATGTCTGTGTCCAGAGGAGGATGTCTGTGTCCAGGGGAGGATGGCTGTGTCCAGGGGAGGATGTCTGTGTCCAGAGGAGGATGGCTGTGTCCAGGGAGGATGCTGTGTCCAGGAGGATGGCTGTGCCAGGAGGATGGCTGTGTCCAGGGGAGGATGGCTGTGTCCAGGGGAGGATGTCTGTGTCCAGAGGAGGATGTCTGTGTCCAGGGGAGGATGGCTGTGTCCAGAGGAGGATGGCTGTGTCCAGAGGAGGATGGCTGTGTCCAGGAGAGGATGTCTGTGTCCAGAGGAGGATGCCTGTGTCCAGAGGAGGATGGCTGTGTCCAGGGGAGGATGCCTGTGTCCAGGGGAGGATGCCTGTGTCCAGAGGAGGATGGCTGTGTCCAGAGGAGGATGGCTGTGTCCAGGGGAGCTGTCCAGGGAGGATGGCTGTGTCCAGGGGAGGATGCTGTGTCCAGAGGAGGATGTCTGTGTCCAGGGGAGGATGTCTGTGTCCAGGGGAGGATGCCTGTGTCCAGAGGAGGATGGCTGTGTCCAGGGGAGGATGGCTGTGTCCAGAGGAGGATGGCTGTGTCCAGAGGAGGATGCTGTGTCCAGGGAGGATGCTGTGTCCAGGGGAGGATGGCTGTGTCCAGGGGAAGATGTCTGTGTCCAGAGGAGGATGCCTGTGTCCAGAGGAGGATGTCTGTGTCCAGGGGAGGATGTCTGTGTCCAGGGGAGGATGTCTGTGTCCAGGGGAGGATGGCTGTGTCCAGAGGAGGATGGCTGTGTCCAGGGGAGAATGGCTGTGTCCAGGGGAGGATGTCTGTGTCCAGGAGAGGATGGCTGTGTCCAGGGAAGGATGGCTGTGTCCAGGGGAGGTTGCCTGTGTCCAGAGGAGGATCCCTCTGTCCAGGGGAGAATGCCTGTGCCCCTGGGAAGCCTCCTCACACCCACAGCCACATATCCTGGCTCCCCTTGCCTGCTGTCAGATGCAATAAGGGAGAGGAGCTCCTCAGTACAGCCAGCACAGGCTGTGTGGGCTCCTGCTGGCTCTAGGCTCCCAGAATTTCTTCCTCTCTCTGAGCAGTGTCAGGCTGAATCAAACTCAATAGATCCTGATGGAGGCAAGCTGCAGCTAGGAGGGTTGGCTGACTGCTTGCCTTCCTCTCGTTTCACTTTCTGACTTGTCACAGGGAGAAATCCACCAGGGGAGTGCTCTGGCAGCCCTTGGTCACAGACCCTTGCCCTTCCCTGGAGCCTGCTTACACCTCAGGACAGGAGGCAAGGCCAGTCCCAGGAGGAGAGGCAGCATATGACACCTATGGAATGAAACCTGGGCCACCTTCTGCCTGGAAGATTAGCAAAGGATCACCATCCCTGGTGGCTCAAAGTCACAGGGTCCTGCCCATGGCCATCCTGCTCCTGCCTGCTCCTCCAAGGAGCTGATGGAAGCTCAAGGCAGTGACCTGGTGGGAAGCAGAGGCCATCCTGAGGGGATTGATAGAGTCAGAGAATGGTTTGGGTTGCAAGGGATCTCAAAGCTCATCCAGTGCCAACCCCCTGCCATGGGCAGGGACACCTCCCACCAGCCCAGCTTGCTCAAGGCCTCATCCAGCCTGGCCTTGAACACCTCCAGGGAGGGGACAGCCACAGCCTCCCTGGGCAACCTGTTCCAGTGTCTCCCCAGCCTCACTCTAAAGAATTTCTTCCTCATCTCCAGTCTCAGTCTCCCCTCTCCAAGCTCAAATCCATTGTCCCTCATCCTGGCACTCCCAGCCCTTGTCCCAAGTCCCTCCCCAGCTCTCCTGGAGCCCTTCAGGTACTGGAAGGTTGCTCTGAGCTCTCCCTGGAGCCTTCTCTTCTCCAGGCTCAACAGCCCCAACTCTCCCAGCCTGTCCCCACAGGGGAGGTTCTCCAGCCCTCTGATCATCTCTGTGGCCTCCTCTGGACCCTCTCCAGCAGCTCCAGGTCCTTCTTGTGCTGTGTCCCAGAGCTGGAGGCAGTGCTGCAGGTGGGGTCTGAGCAGAGCAGAGCAGAGGGGCAGAATCCCCTCCCTGTGCTGCTGCTCTCCCTGCTCTGGATGCAGCTCAGCACACAGCTGCCTGCTGGGCTGCCAGGGACCACTGCTGGCTCCTGGGGAGTTTGTCACCACCTGACACCCCCAAGGCCTTCTCAAGTCTCCTCTTGAGCCACTCCCAGCCTAGATGATGCTCTGCTGACAGTCAGAAGCTGGTCTAGACAAAGAGCAGCCCTAAGTGACTGCAGAGGGAGCAGATCTCCTGCCCTCACTGCTCATCCTGTGGTGTTGGATGCTGCATTCACACAGCCCCTGGGCCCAGCACCATCTGAGCAAAGCAGACTTGGCTCAGCTTCAAACCTGCAAGTTTCTGGGGCACGTGGTGATGGAATCTGCTTGCACGTGGGGTGAGGAAAGCATCCTGAGAAGTCACTCCAGCAAGGATTTTTTTCTCAGATCTTATTTTGAACTGCTCTCATGGTTCTGGGGAGAGGCCAGTTTGTGTTTTTCCTTGTTTGGAAGCTCTCATCCAAATCCCCTTCCAGAGCACCTGCTAGGCAGCATGTAGCAGGCATGGTGCTGGAAAAATGCTGGCTGGAGGCAAACTGGTGGAGAACTGCTGCAGCACTAGCCTTGAAAGAGTCCCTGAGGAGCTCCCCAGAGAAGAGTGGCAGCCAGAGGCACTTGGGGTGTGCAGAGAATCAGAGAATCAAAGAATGGGCTGGGCTGCAAGGGACCTCCAAAGCTCCTCCAGTCCAACCCCTGCAGTCAGCAGGGACATCCTCCACCAGATCAGGTTGCCCAGAGCCCTGCCCAGCCTCACCTTGAATATCTCCAGGGATGAGGCCCCAGACACCTCCCTGGGCAACCTGTTGCAGTGTTCCAGCAGCCTCCTGCTGCAGAACTTGTTCCTCACATCCAATCTCAATCTAATCTTCTCCAGTTTAAAGCCATTGCTCCTGGTCCTACCACTGCAGGCCTTTGCAAACAGTCTCTCTCCATCCTTCTTGTAGCCCTTCAGGTCCTGGCAGGCTGCTCTTAGGTCTCCCTGGAGCCTTCTCTTCTCCAGGCTGAACACCCCCAGCTCCCTCAGGCTCTCCCCATAGCAGAGCTGCTCCAATCCCCAGATCAGTTTTGTGGCCTCCTCTGGACCTGCTCCATCCAGTCCATGTTCTTCCTGTACTGAGGGCTCCAGACCCTCCCAGGTGAGGTCTCAGGTGAGCAAAGTGGCAGAATCTCCTCTCTGGCTCTGCTGGCAACACTGTTTTGGATGCAGCCCAGGCTGCCATTGGCTCACACTGCTTGCTCCTGGCCAGGAGAAGATCCCAAGCCAGGACTTGACCATTGCTTAGGAAATGCTCCCTGCTGCAGGTCCTCATGTTCAGCAGACACCAAGCACAAAAGATCAGGAGAGAAAGAAATGCCAAGGCTTTAGTCAAGCTGTACCAGGGGAGGCTTAGGGAGATGAGGGAAAAATTCTTTGCTGTAAGAGTGGTCAGGGATTGGAACTGGACTGGAGAACAAGTTGTGTGAGGAGTGGAGGATGGGACCTGGGGGTTGTTCAGCCTGGAGGAGGCTGAGGGAGACCTCACTGCTCTCCACAGCTCTCTGAGAGGAGGTTGCAGTCAGGTGGGGGTTGGGCTCTGCTCCCTAATCTCAGGTGATAGAAGGAGAGAAAATGGCCTGAAATTGTGCCAGGGGAGGCTTAAGTTGGAAATGAGGAAAAATTTCTTTGCTGCAAGAGTGGTCAGGGATTGGCACAGGCTGCCCAGGGAGGTGGTGGAGTCCCCATGCCTGAAGGTGTTCCAGAACCCTGTGGCCATGGCACTTGGGGCCAAGGTTTGAAGGCCATGGTGGTGTTGGGGTGGTCGTTGGGCTTGATGGTCTTTGAACAATTCCATGATTCTGTGATTTTATGGAGTGCATCCCCAGGGGGTGGCAGGCAATTGTCTTCCTTTCCCCCTGAAGCTTCACTACGTTGCTTTAACAAGCTCAGTTTGTTTTCTGCTCTCACAGGGACACCAGAAAAGTTTTGGCTGGGGGCTGCCTTGGCAGCCGAAATGTCTCACCCCTGCCAGGGAGCAGCACTCTTGGGATTGCTGATGGTGGGGGACACCTCTTTACCCACTGCCTTGCAACGTGGTCCCACCAGGAGGGCTCCACTGCTGGTCTTTGGTGATGATTTCTGCATCAGAAATGAGCCCTGGTGCCAAGCAGGGGCTCGGAGGTCTGCAGGCAGCTGGAGAGGCAGAGCAAGTGCTGGAAATCAAGCCCTGGCTGTGGGTGGACAGAGGCTAATCAGTGCTGATTAACCTCACAGCCACTTTCCTAGAGAGGCTTGAAGAAGCTGAATGTCAAGTTGCACCTCCCCACCCTCGGCCCTTCAGGCTGAACCTCCACAGGCTTGTGACCTGCCCAAGGCTGAGCCCATGAGCCCTCCCAGGTGGTGTTTCTGGTCACCCTCCAGCCAGCTCTGAAGCATTTTGTGCCAGTGGCAGGGGTCTGGGCAGCATGGCTTTCCCCTGGGCAGGGAGGGTGGAGGGGAAGCTCAGCCCCTGTGATGTGAGGGAAGGTTTCTGCAGGCTGGGTGGCTGCTGGAGCAGGGTGCTGGGCTGCTCTCTGATTTAGCAGCAGGGCTGGGAGCTACTGCATTAGGTTAAGTATTAACAGATCTCATGAGCCTCATTAGCTGGCCCTGTTTCACTCTCCAGGCAGAGTTACTGCTCCAAAATCCATAGTGCCTTGGCAGCTGCCTGCCTGATTCCCAACCAGCCCTCACCAAGCTGCTGCCCCCAGGTCACTGCCTGGCTCAGCCTGCCCATCCTGTGTGCCATGGCCCATGGGCATCCCTGGCTGGTGCTGGCCTTCTCAGCAGCAACCACGGGGTCTGCTGGAGCATTGCCATGTGCCCATGCCTCTGCCCTCCATAAAGCACAGAATCACAGCATTCTTTGGGCTGGAAAAGCTCTCCAAGATCATCCAGTCCAACATCAACCCAACCCCACCCTGGCCCCAGGTGCCATGGCCACAGGTTTCTGGAATACCTCCAGGCATGAGGACTCCACCACCTCCCTGGGCAGCCTGTGCCAATCCCTGACCACTCTTGCAGAAGAGAAATTTGGTCGTCTCAGCAGAGCCCCAGCCTCCAGCTGGCAAAGGCTGGTTCCTGATGCAGACCCTGGGCACTGGGAGAGAAGCAAAAGCTCATTTAGAAGTTAGACTGCAAAGACCACTGCTGGAAAAGAGAATAAAAAATATTCTATAAATATATTAATGGCAAAAGAAGAGGCAAGGACAACCTCTACTCCTTATTGAATGCAGAGGGGAATACAGTAACAGAAGATGAGGATAAGGCAGAGGTACTTAACACCTTCTTTGTCTCAGTCTGCAATAGTGGGACAGGCTGTCTTCAGGACAACTGGCTTCCTGATCTGGCAGCTGGAGTTGGGGACCAGTATACTCCCCCTGTAATCCAGGAGGAAGCAGTAAGGGACCTGCTGATCCAGTTGGATCCTCACAAGTCCAAGGGACCTGATGGGATCCATCCTAGGGTGCTGAGAGAGCTGGCAGATGAGCTGGCCAAGCCACTCTCCATCATTTATCAGCAGTCCTGGCTCACAGGTGAGGTCCCTGATGACTGGAGGCTGGCCAAGGTGATGCCCATCCACAAAAAGGGCCTGAAAGAGGAACCAGGAAATTCCAGACCTGTCAGCCTGACCTCAGTGCAGGCAAGGTTATGGAACAGGTCATCTGGAGTGAAATCACACAGAACCTACAAGATGCTCAGGGATCAGGCCCAGCCAGCATGGATTCAGGAGGGGCAGGTCCTGCCTGACCAACCTGATCTGCTTTTATGATCAGGTTACTGTCTGGTGAGTGCAGGGAAGGCTGTGGATGTAGTCTGCCTGGACTTCAGCAAAGCCTTTGACACTGTCTGCCACAAGAAGCTCCTGGCAAAGCTGGCAGCTCACGGTTTGGACAGATTCACTCTGAAATAGGTCAAGAACTGTCTGGAGGCCCGGGCCCAGAGAGTGGTGGTGAATGGTGCCCAGAGAGTGGTGGTGAACGGTGTCCAGAGAGTGATGGTGAATGGTGCCCAGAGAGTGGTGGTGAATGGTGCCCAGAGAGTGGTGGTGAACGGTGCCCAGAGAGTGGTGGTGAATGGTGCCCAGAGAGTGGTGGTGAATGGTGCCACTGCCAGCTGGCAGCCTGTCACTAGTGGTGTCCCCCAGGGATCAGTGCTGGGCCCCATCCTGTTCAATATCTTTATTGATGATCTGGACGAGGGGATTGAGTCCAGCATCAGTAAGTTTGCAGATGACACCAAGTTAGGAGCAGGTGTCGATCTGTTGGAGAGTAGGAGGGCCCTGCAGAGGGACCTTGTCAGGCTGGGTGGTTGGGCAGAGGCCAATGGGATGAGATTGAACAAGGCTAAGTGCAGGGTTCTACACTTTGGCCGCAACAACCCCAAGCAGTGCTACAGGCTGGGGACAGAGTGGCTGAAGAGAAGCCAGACAGAAAGGGACCTGGGGGTGCTGGTTGATAGGAGGCTGAACATGAGCCAGCAGTGTGCCCAGGTGGCCAGGGGAGCCAATGGCATCCTGGCCTGGATCAGGAATAGTGTGGCCAGCAGGACAAGGGAGGTTCTTCTTCCCCTGTGCTCAGCACTGGTCAGGCCACACCTTGAGTGCTGTGTCCAGCTCTGGGCTCCTCCATTCAAGAGAGATGTTGAGGTGCTGAGGCACTTGGTGCCATGGTCTGGTTGACTGGATAGGACTGGGTGCTAGGTTGGACTGGATGGTCTTGGAGGTCTCTTCCAAGCTGGTTGATTCTGTGAGTCTATGATCTCCCTGCTCAGGAGGCTTCTGCTGGAACCAGCTCACAAGGTCTGCAGGAAGGATCTGTGTGGATGGAGGGAGGACATTGACAGCTTCATAGAACCCTCAGTGGTGCAGATGCCATCCACACTTCATCATCCCCCCCCCCAGACTCAGGAGACCTGGACACTGCTGGGCACAGGACACAAGTCTCCATGGTGAGCAGGTCCCCTGAAGGCATTCAACCTGCAGACATCCATGCTTGGTCCAACCAACCCCATGGTGAGGGCTCTCCTGCAGAGGTGGAAGGAGAGTCAGGTCATGGCATGTCCCCATCTGCAACCAGAGGTTGCAGATGGGGACATGCCATGACCTGACTCTCCTTCTGAAGGACAGCTCTGGCTTCAACAAGCCCTGGACAGCTTCTGCCAGCTCCCTGTAGGTCCCTGCTGGAGCTGGACCTGTTAATTGTTAATCCCCAGTGAGCTTTAAGGCCCAAGGAGAGCCAAGCAGCCAAGAACCTTGCAAGGAGAGATGGAGGTTAACCAGCTGGGCAAGGTGATCATCTGCCCTGCTCCTCCTCTGCCCTCCTTCTGCTCCAGAAAGGCTGTGCCATCCCATTTCACATCTCCCCTTGCGCTGGGCACAGCTGACTGCCCAAGCTGCCATGGCACGCACCCCCTGGCACAGAGGATGCTGCTGTTGGGGCAGAGCACTGGGAGGTGCTGGTGGGGATCTGGGAATATCTCTGGAGTATATGACAGGGCAGGTGGTGCCCAGGCTGGGTGTCAGGGGCAGATGAGCTCCTCCTGAAGCCTTCTCCTACCTTTGGGGGACTCTTAGAATGACCTCACATGGAGGACAGGTTGAAGAAAAGACACCAACTTAATGCACCTGGGTTCAGGATATGTCCTTCCCAGGGTGCTGAGCTGGCTGTGAGCACAGACTCAAAAGCAGTGACTACATAACTCACATGGTGCCAACTTCCCCTAGCATTTCTCTGCCCTGCTGGGTGATGTTGCTGGTGCCCTTGGCCCACCTCATCCTCACTTCCCCAGGGCTCTGCCAGCAGCTTTCCTGAGGGAGAGAGCTTCCTTCCCCTTTCCTCCTCTCAGGAGCAGGTTTTGGAGGGGTCTGAGTCCCAGAGCCAAGAAGAGAGAAGTTCTGGTGGCTCTCAAGCTGCTCTTGTGGAGGCACTTCCCAGCATGTCCTGGGTGGCCCTTGCTGCAACCCCCAGGGCACCCAGGATGCCAGGACCTGAGGTGCACAGGAAGCTCAGTGCCACCAGGGTGAGCCTGGCATTCAGATCTCTCTGCAGGTATGGAGACATCCTGAAGGTCAGTGAGGAGCTGAGGCTGCCAGCCAGGCAGCAGCCCAGGCACAACCTCAGTGCCAAGGGGGCAGCAGCCTTTGGCCAGATGCTCCTCACCATCCCATCAATAACTTGGCAGCAAATCCTCCAATCTCTCCAGATAAAATGTGCAGAGGACATAAGGATTGGCAGGGTGGTGAAGAATGAGGAGCTGGATGGCTTCCCTGGCTGGGGAACCAAACAGGGTTGGATAGCCTTGGAGGCAAAGTGCTGGAGCTCAGAATGGAGCTGAGCCTGGAGCCTGGGTCAGTCCCAGCAGTGGGGGTTGTGGGAGGGCTGGGATGGGAGGCTGGCATCTTAGTGACATGGGCAGGGGTGAGGAGGCTCCATCAGCAGCTCTGTGCATGACACCAAGGTTCGTGTTTGACAGCTGGAGGGAAGGATCCATCCAGAGGGACCTGCACAGGCAGGGCTGGGCCCAAGCCAACCTCATGAAGGGCAACAAGGCCAAGGGCAAGGTTCCTGCAGCTGGGTCAGGGCAATCCCAGGCACAGATCCAGGCTGGGTGAGGAGTGGCTGAGAGCAGCCTGGAGGAGAAGGCCTTGGGGGTTGTCAGCTGGTGACAAACTGCCCAGGAGCCAGCAATGGTCACTGGCAGCCAGCAGGCAGCTGTGTGCTGAGCTGCATCAGAGGAGGGAAGGAAGGAACTGGGAAGGAAGGAAGGAAGGAACTAGGAAGGAAGGAAGGAACTGGGAAGGAAGGAAGGAAGGAAGGAAGGAAGGAAGGAAGGAAGGAAGGAAGGAAGGAAGGAAGGAAGGAAGGAAGGAAGGAAGGAAGGAAGGAAGGAAGGAAGGAAGGAAGGGAGGAAGGGAGGGAGGAAGGGAGGAAGGGAGGGAGGAAGGGAGGGAGGAAGGAAGGAAGGAATTTGGAATGAATTCAGGAATTCAGAAGGAAGGATGAAAAGCCATCATCAGACTTCCATGTGTGTGGACACTGTCCCAGCAGGATCTCAGGTACCACCTGGGGGTCACCCTGAGTGAGGGCAATCCACCAAGGGGCTGGGAGACAGAGCCAGAGGGGCTCCAGGGAGATGTGTTTGGCCTCTGGAGCAGGGCTGGGAAGCCTCTGGTACACATTGCCCAGGGAGGAGGCATCTCCCTGAGCCTCCAGGTGCCTTGGGGAGCACCACCTGGGCTCACCTGGGTCAGAAGGGCTGGTCAGGGGTGCAGTGTGGTGCTGTGCCAGGAGCAAAGGCAGTTGGTCTAGTGTCTGCCCTCCCTCACATCAAGTCCAGATTCACTGTCTCCCAGCCTGAGCCTTCAGCCCTCTGGGTGCCCCCCCTGCCATGGGGGGACCAGGAGGTTCTCCTCAGCCAAAAGCAGGGAGCTGCTGGCAGCTGGCTGGGAAACCACTCAGCTGGGAAAGAGCCTTTTGATTTGAAGCATCTCCCAGGCACAGGCTGAGGCTCTTTAAGCCTGTGGAGCATTAACATTTGGCAGGACCAGGAGAGGGTATTAGCAGGGCTGGTTGGAGCCATGCCCTGAGCTCTTCAGGAAGGGAAGGAAGAAGCTGCCTGCACCACCCCAGGGAGAGCACAGCAGGGCTCCACTTGCTCTGCCTGCCAGACAGAGCCCCCTGCTCCTGGGATCTGCTCCCCTCAGGTGGAGTGGCCATGCCAGCAGGGTGCTGCAGCCGTGGGGGTGCTCACCCCATCCATGCTGGGAGAGGGAGGCTGCTCCCAGCTCTGTGTGCTCCAGGTGTGCTTGGGTGTGTGTGGCCACAGGATGAGGCCCATCCATGGGAAATGTGGAAACTGAGCTGCCAGAGTCCAGCAGCCTGAGCCCCAAACCCTTCTCCCCTTCTGCCCTGCAGAGGTGAATGTCCCTTCTCCAAGGGACACCAAGCCCAGACTGCTCAGCCCTGCAGCGAGGTCAGCAAGGAGGGCACTGATGCTGAGGGGGTAAATGACCAGCCCAAGCTGTCAGAGAACAAGTCAGGCCCAGGAAAGGGCTGTCAAAGGTCCCAGCTGCAAGCCCCCAGGCTCAAACCCTCTGTCCCTGCTGCCCTCAGGCTGCCTCATGCCCCTCACCCCTGTTGGTTTGCTCAGCATCACTGTGGACAGCAAAGGGAGTGGGGGTTTGCTTCTAGAAAAGGAACCCCAGGGCATGCCCCAGACCTGGGCACCTGTCCCAGTGATGGGAATCCCTCCTTGGGCCTGGCAGCTCTCCCTTCCCATCCCAGACCCCCTCACTGCCCCCAGCCAGCCCTTTGCCCAGAGCTCACTGGGTGCTGCCTCCTGAGAGCAGCAGAAATCCCTGAGCCCTTTAGTCATGGAGTCACAGACTGCTCAGGGGGGAGGGGACCTTTAAAGCTCATCCAGTCCCAAACCCCTGCAGCCAGCAGGGGCAGAGCAGGTTGCTCAGACCCAAAGCAACCTGACCTGGGGTGATTCCAGGGATGGGGCATCTCCCACCTCTCAGGTAACCTCAGTGTCAAACATTTCTCTCTTCTCTCCAGTCTGAGTCTCCTTCTTTCGGTTCAAACCATCCCCCCTTGTGCTGTCACACCAGGCCCTGCTCAAAACTCTGTCCCCAGCTTTCTTCTCAGACCCTTTAAGTCCTGACAGCCACCAGAAGGTCTCCCTGCAGGCTGCCCAAGCCCAACTCCCCCAGCCTGGCTCCCAGCAGAGCCCTTCCAGCCCTGCCAGCATTGCTGTGGCCTCCTCTGGCCCTGCTGCACCAGGTCCCTGTCTGTGCTGTGCTGAGGGCTCCAGAGCTGCCCCAGCACTGCAGGGAGGTCTGAGCAGAGCACAGCAGAGGGGCAGAATCCCCTCCCTGCCCCTGCTGCCCACACTGCTGGGGATCAGCCCAGGACATTGGCCTTTTGCCCAAGTCTGACTATTTTGCCTACCAAGACTTTGCCAGCCCCAGAAGGTTTTAGGCACCTGAGATCCTGGGGGTGCTGGATATGAGCACAGGTTTTGGGGAAGGATTCTCAGGTTAAGGGCTGGGAGGAATAATTAGAAAAGCAAACAAGGAAGAGCTCCAAGGATCGGCTGCACTGCCAGGGGAAGTTCAGGTCAGAGATTAGGAACAATTTCTTTGCTGTAAGATAGTCAGGGAGGTGGTGGAGTCCCCATGCCTGGGGGTGTTCCAGAAACCTGTGGCCATGGCACCTAGGGACAGCGTTTGGTGGCCATGGTGGGGTTGGGTTAATGATTGGTCTGGATGATCTCAGAGGGCTTTTCCAACTGAAACAATTCTGTAATTCCATGATTCTGTGGCAGCAGGCAGAGAAGACACCAGCACAAGCTGGGTGGCCTCAAGAGTAACACTTCAGTTAACAACAGACAGGCCAGGGAAGGCCTCCAGAGCAGCAGAGCTCTGCTGATGCTTAGGACCTGTGCAGATGCCACTCATCCTCCATGTGGTGGAATCCATCCCTGTCTCCCAGAGACCTCCCAGCAGGCTGTTGGCAGTGATTGCTCCTTGCCAGCACCCCACACAGGACACAGGAGGCTGTTTCACTGTGAACCTACAGGTCCAGGTGCACCCATGGTGAACCCAGCAGGAGCAGAACCTTCTTACTTCACCAGCTGCTGCAGGAGGGATGGTTGGAGCAGCACCAGCAGGGATCTGCAGCATCAGCAGGAATTTACATCCCTGGGCAAATAATCACAGAACCATCAGGGTTGGAAGGGACCTCAAGGCTCAGCCAGTTCCAACCCCTGCCATGGGCAGGGACACCTCACACCACAGCAGGTTGCTCACAGCCACATCCAGCCTGGCTGCAAAAACCTCCAGGGATGAGGCTTCCACCACCTCCCTGGGCAACCTCTGCCAGTCTCTCACCACCCTCCTTGGGAACAACTTCTTCCTAACATCCAATCTGAATCTCCCCACTTCTAGTTTTGCTCCATCCCCCCCAGTCCTATCACTCCCTGACACCCTCAAAAGTCCCTCCCCAGCTTTCCTGTAGCCCCCTTCAGATCCTGGAAGGCCACAAGAAGGTCTCCTCAGAGCCTTCTCCTCTCCAGACTGCACAACCCCAACTCTCTCAGGCTGTCTCCAGAGCAGAGCAGCTCCAGCCCTCTGCTCATCCTCCTGGCCCTTCTCTGGACACCTTCCAGCCCCTCCAGATCCTTCTTGGAACAGAGGCTCCAGAACTGGACACAGAGCTCCAGGAGTGGTCTGAGCAGAGTGGAGCAGAGGGGGAGAATCCCCTCCCTGGCCCTGCTGGGACAGCAATGTGCTCTTGTGGCCAAGAGAGCCAATGGTTTCCTGGGGTGCAGCAAGAAAAGTGTAGCCAGCAGGGCTGGGGAGGTTCTCCTCCCCCTCTGCTCTGCCCTCTGAGACCTCACCTGCAATCCTGTGTCCAGTTTGGGGCTCCCCAGGTCAAGAGAGACAGAGACCTGCTGGAGAGAGTCCAAGGGAGAGCCAGGAGGATGCTTAGGGGACTTGAGCATCTCCCCTGTGGAGAGAGACTGAGAGCCCTGGGGCTGGTTAGTGTGGAGAGGAGAAGGCTGAGAGGGATCTGATCAATGTCCATCAATAGCTGAGGGGTGGGGGGCACGGGGAGGGGGCCAGGCTCTTTTCAGTGGTGTGCACTTGCAATACAAGAAACAACAGCTTCAAGCTTGAACAGAGAAGGTTTCAGCTCAACATGAGGAGAAACTTCCTTGATGTGAGGGTGACAGAGCCCTGGAGCAGGCTGCCTAGGGAGGTTGTGGAGTCTCCTTCTCTGGAGACTTTCCAAACCCACCTGGATGCATTCCTGTGTGGACTACCCTGGGTGACCCTGCTCTGGATGATCTCTGGAGGTCTCTTCCAATCTCTAACGTTCTGTGATCCTGTGCTGGATACACTTCTCTTGATGCAACCCAGTCTGGAGAAGAGAAGGCTCCAAGGAGACCTTCTTGTGGCCTTCCAGGATCTGATGGGAAAGAAAACTGGGGAGGGAGTTTTTAGGGTGTCAGGGAGTGATAGGACAGGGGGGGATGGAGCAGAACTGGGAGTGAGGAGATTCAGATTGGATGTTAGGATGAAGTTCTTCCCCATGAGGGTGGTGAGAGACTGGCAGAGGTTGCCCAGGGAGGTGGTGGAAGCCTCATCCCTGGAGGGTTTTGCAGCCAGGCTGGATGTGGCTGTGAGCAACCTGCTGTAGTGTGAGGTGTCCCTGCCCATGGCAGGGGTTGGAACTGGCTGAGCCTTGAGGTCCCTTCCAACCCTGATGGTTCTGTGATTCTGTGCTTCTAGGCAAGGGACTGGACATGAGGATCCCAGAGGTCTCTTCCAGCCTTGGCAGTTCTGTGGCTCTGTGAGTGTCAGTGCAGCTGGCACAATGTGGTGACTTTCCCTTTTCCAAGCACAAGTGCCCAGGAATGATCCACTCTGCAGTGCTGTCCCTGCCTGTCCCTCACCATGGCACACAGGGTTGGTTCTGGACACCTAAAACCCAACCTGATGTGGGAAGCTCAGTTTGCTGGCAGAGCATCTGGGCTGTTCATGGCAGCTGGAGGTCAATATCTCCACCAGCACAGACCTCCTGTCCCCAGGGAGGATCCACTCTGCACTCTGGATGATCCCTGTGGTCCCTTCCAACTCTGACAATTCTATGATTCAATGATGATGATGATAATAATAATTAATAATAATAGGAAGAAGAAAGGTGCTGGCATTAATGGGAGCCTCTGTGTGAAGATGAAGCAGAAGCAAGGTGGTGCTGGGGGGAGCTGGGGGGGCAGTTGCTTGAGCAGAGCTGCCAGCAGCAGGTTTGTCTTCATTAGCAGTGTAATTCATTAGATGGCCTCACTCACATTCAAATCAGAGGGAAGGATATTAAAGAAAAGGGAGGGGGGCTGGGGGGGGGAAGTAATTATACTCCTGAAAGGAGAGCTTTATGGGTAAATTGTATGCAAATGGCTGTCTAAATCAGGGTGGCATATCTTAAGCAGATCTCCACGTTGCAAAAGGCTTCCACAGCATCATTGATATGTAATCAACAGAGATGTATGAAGCCTGCTCCTTACTTAGGCAAATGTGAGTGGCAGTGCTGGAGCAGGTAATTGGTATTTATCACAATGGCTGATGTGGAGGAGCTATAATCTTGTTATGGGTGGGACTGGCCTGTCATAAATCAAAGCTGCTTGGAGGTTACTGCAAGACTCTGTCACATTTGGGTTTCCAGATGCTTTTAATCACCTTTTTTTTTTTTTTTCTTTTTTTCTTTTTTGCCTTTAACCTTCACCTCGTTTTGCCATGCTGGGGAATAACCTTCAGGTCTTTGAAGGCGTCTTCTGCAGGTGGCTGCTGTGTGAGGTCAGCTGAGTAGCCTCACACCATTTGTCCAGGCAGAGCTGACAGCTCCTGATCTCTAATCAAGGTGGTTTAATGAGATTTTTGGCTTGGTTTTTTTTTTTTTTCTTTTTTTTATTATTCCCTCTCTAAAATAGCACCAGGAACAAAACCTGGAATTGATCATTTGTGTGCAGCAGGGAAATCCTGGCACCTGCAATCTGACTGAGCAGCAATGGAAGGGGGCAGATTCACTGCCCAAACTGGGGGGAATGGGGCAGGGAGAGCAAAGGGCATCCCATGGGTGCTGGGAAAGCTTGGGTGGGTGGAGGACACCCATCCGCATGTCCCAGGCTGGGGGGACACTGACCACCTCATGTCCTTGCAAACCCAGACTGCTGCACCAGGCATCAGCTAGGAGGGCTATGGAAGTGATCATGTCCCTGTCCTGGGCACTGGGGAGGCCACACTGGGTGTCCAAGAAGGACATTGAGGTGCTGGAGTGTGGCCAGAGAAGGGCAGCAAAGCTGGGGAAGGGTCTGGAGAACAGGGCTGGGGAGGAGCAGCTGAGGGAGCTGGGGGTGTGCAGCCTGGAGGAGGCTGAGGGAGACCTCATTGCTCTCTACAGCTCCTGAGAGGAGGCTGCAGTCAGGTGGGGGTTGGGCTCTGCTCACATGCAACAAGTGACAGACAAGAGGAAATAGCTTCAAGTTGTGTCAGGGCAGGTTTAGGTTGGGGATTAGGAAAAGTTTTTTCCCAGAAAGGGTTTTCAGACACTGGCAGAGGCTGCCCAGGGAGGTGGTGGAGTCCCCATCCCTGGAGGTGTTCAGGAAATGTGTGGCACTTGGGGCATGGTTCGGAGGCCATGGTGGTGTTGGGCTGATGTTGGACTGATCCTAGAGAGCTTTTCCAACCCAAACAATCATGTGATGCTGTGACAGGGGTTGGGTGCAGCTGCTCAAAGCCCTCCCCCAGGTTCTGGGCATGCAGCAGGCTGCCTGCACTGGAGAGCTGTGGGGTCTGGCCCAGCCCTGGGGTGGGCTGGGATGTAGAGGACAATACTGTTCCCTTTCCCCAAATTCCTTCCCCCAGGTCCTGGCTGCAACAGCAGCATCCACAGCCCCAAGCTCCCCTGTCACACAGCATTGGGGTCCATGGTCTGACAGAATCTCTGAGGGGTCAGAGCTTCACAGCTGTGCAGCAGCCTTGGGTTGACAGCTGGAGACATCCCCAGACACCCCCAGCACAGGTCACAGTTGCAGGTGTCTGTGAGGGTCCCTGGGACCAGGTGCTGGCACAGTGCAGGGTTGGCCACACTGCTGGAGGACCAGCAGCCCCAGGCCCCCACCAGTGCTTGGGAATGCCCAAGGCTGGGTGGGAGCTGGAGTGTGCCTGTCCTGCAGGCAAGGGAGGCACAGGGTGCCCCAGGTGCCAGGGTCCAGTTCTGCCCAGCCTCAGGGGAACCCAGCCCCTGGGAAACTGCTGGGGTCACCAAGGAGGATCCAAACCTCTCTCTTTTGCATGCTGCCTGCACAGCTCCTCAGTGCTGCCAGCCACACACAGCTCCTCCCAGCACAGGCTTGGGCATCCCCAGGTGTTTCTCACCCACAGCAGGCAGCAGCAGCTCAGCCTCTGCCAGGGAGCAGATCCAGCCCTAGCAGCAAGGGTCCCTGCCAGCTCTGAGCACCCTCTCAGACACAGGTTCCTGCTCTCTTCATTCACCTGGGTGCTGGGTGGCTTCCCCACTTCCTTTTGGGGCACATGGAAGCAGCTACCCCAGGAGCCCACGGCTGGTGGGGGGAGGAGAGCTGCATCTTCAAGGCCAACACTTCCCAAAGGCATCTGGAGTGAGCCCAGCAGCCCCTGCCTGACCCCTTGCACTGAGCTTGGGCAGAAGCAAGGAGCTGCTGGGGAGCTGTGGCAGAAAACCACCAGTTCAAGGGACCTCAAGAGATATCCAGTCCAGCCCCTCTGCCAGAGCAGGATCCCCCAGGGCAGGCTGCACAGGAATGCATCCAGGTGGGGTTGGAAAGTCTCCAGAGAAGGAGACTCCACAACCTCCCAGGGCAGCCTGTTCAGGGCTCCACCACCCTCACTCCTCATGTTGAGGTGAAATCTCCTATGTTCAAGTTTGAACTCCCAGAGTCCCAGACTGCTTTGGATGGAAGGGACCTTTAAAGCTCCTCTAGACCAACCCCCTGCAGCCAGCAGGGACATCCCCAACCAGAGCAGGCTGCTCACAGCCCCAACAACCTGACCTGGGATGGTTCCAGGGATGGTTCCAGGGATGGAGCAGCTCCCACCTCTCTGGGCAACCTGGGCCAGGCTCTCACCACCCTCAGCATAAAAAAATTCCTTCCTTTTCTCCAGTGTGAATCTCCCTCTTTTATTTCAAACCATCCTCCCTTGTCCTTTCACTACAGACCCTGCTCAAAACTCTGTCCCCAGCTTTTTGCTCAGCCCTTGAAGCACTGCAAGGCCACCAGAAGGTCTCCACTTCAGCTGGTCCAAAGTGACTGGAAGAGGCTTCTCAGGGGTGAGATGATTTCTGCAGGTCCTGAAGGCCATGCTGTGTGTTCCATGTTATCAGCTAGAGCTCATGTGCCAGGCAGAGGTGAGCAGCAGACCCTGAGGAGCAGAGTGGAATTTCCTCTTCTCCAGCAGAAGGGAATCATGGAGCTGAAGCAGGGCACCGCTGAGCACTGTGAGCTGTAAGGGATCCAAGGGGTTTAGGCACTGGAGAAATGCTGCTTTTTTTTTTTTTTTTTTTTTCTTAATTTCATCCCCTTTCTGTCTCTTTTTGCCTGCTTGGGAAGAGGGCAGAGGTTCCATTTCTCTGTGTCAGAAGGGCGCCGTGACAGGAGGGAATCCATCAAGCGGCTCCATGTGTCAGGTGGTGTCACAACATCATTAAAACATTAGATCTTCTGGATGAGGCTCTTGCCATCAATTCCCAGGGTGACTGATTTGATCTGCACAAAAAAAAAAAAAAAAAAAAAAAAAGTGGAGGTTCCTCTGCCCTGTTTGCCAGGCAGCTGTGTGAGGAAGCTCTGGTTCCTGTGCCATTTAGGGCATTAAGCCTTAAGCCCATCAGAAGATTCCATTAGGAAGAAATTTTTGAGAGTGAGGGTGGGGAGAGACTGGAACAGGTTGCCCAGGGAGGATGTGGATGCCTCATCCCTGGGGGTGTTCAGGGCCAGGCTGGATGAAGCCTTGAGCAAGCTGGGCTGGTGGGAGGTGTCCCTGCCCATGGCAGGGGGGTGGAACTGGATGAGCCTTGGTGTCCCTTCCAACCCAACCCATTGTAGGAGTCTATGAGCTCCCAGGACAAGCAGGAGCAGGGTAACAGCCTGGAAGGAGCAGTGCTGGGAGAAGAGAAGCCATCAGCCTGAGACCTCTGGGGCTGAGGTGTCGACTGCATCCTGCACAGGGAACCTAGGGGCAGCTTTAGAGCAGGAGCTGGATGTCACTGTACAGGGAACTCTCTCGTTGTAAGGGTCTGTGGTG